>NC_057809.1:542939768-542954074 GCF_018294505.1 Triticum aestivum | reverse complement strand
CGATCAATAGGACCCCCGTTTTGACCATAGGAGGTCCGTTTCCTCCGTTTTGCGGTATGCCGCACCCCTCCCGATGAACAGGATCCTGTTTCGAACGTGGCTGGTCGAACACAAGGCCGTTTCCTCCGTTCTGCGGTACGCCAGGCCTCGTTTCCATCGCCTGTTCCGTCCAAGCCCCCCCGATGAACACGACGCATTCCGTTGCCTCCCCATGAACATGACGCATTCCGTTGCCTCCCCATGAACACGACGCATTCTATTGCCTCCCCATGAACACGATGACGATGTTGTTTCTCCGTTCCGACCCAGCCATGTACACGAGCCCTAGTCGTACGTATGCGCGAGTAGGCGTTCGAGACCCCGCCCGTATGTACACATACGTGGCCGTATTTTCTTTCTTGCACCCTGGCCGTTGTACGTACGTGTACATGCTACCTGCGCGCCTGTACTACGACACGTGCGCGCCTCTACATCGACCAGTATATATGTACGTACATGTTCACGACCAGAATGACAACACTATGTACGCTTCGACCAGGTGGGTCCCAACTGTCAGGCACTTCCTTGCTTGCAAAGATGTAGCTGGTGGGTCCCAGCAGTCAGGGGGCAAATCATTTTGTTTTTTTGCCCAGACGCATTTCCTTGCGTGCGAAGGTGTAGCTGGTGGGTCCCAGTAGTCGGGGGCCTGGTGGGTCCCAGCAGTCAGGGGGGCGAATCGTTTTTTTCGGACGCACTTCCTTGCGTGCGAAGATGTAGCTTGTGGGTCCCAGCAGTTAGGGGGCGAATTATTTTTTTCACGAAATATGGTGGCCCGTCTGGTGGGTCCCCACTGTCAGGTGGAGGAATAATTATTTTGCGCGTAATAAGGAGGCACTTCCTTGCGGCTGCCGTGGACCTAGCTGTCAGCCTCTCCACATACAGTACTCTTCCGATGGAAGTCGGTCATTGACCACGCTGTGCCGAGAGCACCAGGGCGGTGGTTTGGACGACGGTGAGGCCTAGGAAGGGGACGACGCGGAGCCGGGGAAGACGTAACAGTGGAAGCCCGCGCGGAGAGGAGTATGAGGGTTCACTGGTTCGGCTGCGGTGTGAGGCTGCCGTCGCCGCAGAATAACAGGGGGTGTGGGTGAGTAGAGGGATGGCCTGGCCAGCAGTGGGAGTAGTACGGGGCGGTGAGGCCTCCACGGCATCACAGCCGGACACGGGAGGCAGGAGCACGCGACACGACAGGTGCTGCTTTGGGCGGCTGGAGCAAGAAGACCAGAGGTTGAAGAAGCACTACGACCACTGGATGGACATCGTATGATCACTGCAGCTAGAATTGTTTATATTGACTAAGTTGACAAAGCCCTTGGTACGCGTCAACTTAGTAGGCCCACATCTCAGATTTGGCAGAGAACATATAGCCCATTTGCGATTTGTAAGAATGTACAACCCATTTTTTAATTTTAATGGAATTTACTACAGCCCATTTACAGTTTGTTAAAAGTACAGCCCAACTTCTAGCTAGGACAACGATTAATAATTTCAAACAACCGCTCAAAACATAATTCAAAAAAAATTCCCACATTTTGATGGGATCCAAAATATTTTTATCCGAAATTTCTAGTCAGGTTAAATATAATTTCAAAATAAAGTTGTATTACGTTAAAATCCGACAAAATATTGCGCGCGCAACAAGTAATGAAATAAAATTTTCAAATTCCAAAAATAATATATTTTTCAAACTAATTACGTGTTTGGTGCATAGTAACTGTCCAGTTATTATAATTACATCCCATTTATTATTTCTTAAAGTCTATTTTCTTATTAAGCCTAATGCATACCTCCTAAGAAAGTTTGCAGCCCAGCGGGGCGGAGAATAACAAGTTGACCCGGATATTGTGTACAACTGTCGGCCCAGTTGCATTGCTGATGTTTTTATACACACATTTAATTTTTTTGTATAGATAAGGAACATTTTTATACACACATTTAACAATTTTTAAATACATGATTAACACTTTTTAAAACATATTTTTTAGTCAACAGTGGGCCCACAGCAAGCGGAGGAGGTCACAATACACATATTTTTTAAATACATGATTAACACTTTTGCAAAAAAAATTAGCCCGTAGCGAGCCAATTAGCTCCAGTCGGCCCACAGTGGGCCGCAGGGGCCAGTCGGCCAGCTGTAGGCCGACTGGAATCCAATCGGCCTGCTGTGGGCCGACTAGGCCCAGTCGGCCTGCAGCGGGCGGACGGTGTATTATTTTTGAAAAAAATTTACCCAGCGTAATATTTATGAAAATTAATAAAAAATGTATTATTTAAAAAAATAGCGAAAAAGGCCTATGTAGTATAGTACAACCTAACATGGTTACTCAGCCCACATTCAGCGACGCCGGAAAGGCCCAAACAAGGCTTCTGTACAACTTTTTGAAGTCACTGAGCTCAATTAATAACTTAAGAAAAAAGTTAGATTACAATGGAACCTAATTAAAAGATGTCACGAGCAAATAAATAATTCAACGGGTCCCACTTGTGCGTGTGCGCGGGTGTGTGTGAGAGAGAGAGAGACCCATCGGCCGATGCTCGTAAATACATCTTTCAGCCATATGCATTGCTGATGCTCAGTAAAAACTTATATAGTTGACACAATCATATAGAACATCATAGCACACTGAACTTGCATAGAAAAATTTCATACAGGCGGCACAATCAGGATGGAAGCAGTGGATCGCTATGGGAAGGGCTATGTTAAAACCAATGAAGTCGTACATAACGGTTCATCGTCTTTATAATTGACGGGGAAATATCTTGAATGTTGTGCAAAGAAAATAGACAGACAACACAATAAGTTCTCCTAGCACATTAAGTTGACGTACGACCCTTTCTAAAAAATTTAAGGTACAAAATTAGAACAGGTCACAATCAAATGTACTGGCATATCAGTGCTTCACACCCATAGCTCAGATTTAACTAGTATCTGACAAGATTCAGTTGTTACCTCAAATTAGAGCACATCCAGGCAGCCAACCCTGCCTCTTCTCCCAAAGAAGCAGTGGCCTCCGCCGCGCGATGGAGTAGGCCCTGTGCCATCCATCGTTCCGAGCAACATGGGGAAAGTCTGACGTTGACTCCTGTAATGGACGTCGTCAACGGACCCTGGCACCAGCAGTGGTGGCGGCAGGACTTCGATTGATGGATTGACCACTTCTTTGACATGCATGAACACTCGATACAGGTACATCCCTAATGTGGTCCGTGGCAGCCTTGGTGGCGACGAATAGTACAACCCCGGTTCCTGCATCGGTATCTCAACACCAATCACCTTCGGTATGGTGGACGGCTTCTTCATCCATGCCATAACCGTCAGAGCCCGGCTATCTGGAGGAACAAACATACTTACGAGCTCACCTCCAAGGCTGTTGATAAGCTCGTTCATGGACTCGCTGTTCCAAGCACGTCGAGGCATGTCGTGGAAGGTAAGCTTTATTAAAAACTCAAGCTCAGAGGGCACCGAGCCCCATCCTGGGTGCCACCGATCAAAGCTCACCAGCGCGCCATCGCAGAACAAACGCCGGGAAGATTCGAACACACGACTGCAGTCGAAAGTTGTCCGGAACCTGATGAAGAAATCAGCCGGTGGCGGATAGACTTCGACGAGCAAGTCACTTATTTGGATGCCGTGTGTAATGCCAAGAGCTTTGACAAGGTCATCTGGCAAGACCGGAGGCCGGTCGCCGTTGATGGTTACCATCAACACTTTGCCGGCAAACTAGTCGTCAAGCGCTGCCATACCACTATTGAGCGACAGCATGCAGTGACCGAAGGCAGGACGGACCTCAGGATCTCCGGCTCGGAGATCCGCATTGACCGGCGACATGATAGTGCGCTTGAGTACAGGGAGTACAGGAGGGGGATTTGGGGGAACTGGAGTAGGAATCGAGATTCCAGAGGTGGGGGAGGGGCGGGAGACTGCGGATGAAAAGGTAGCATGAATTTTGAGCACGCGCCAATATGCTCTCGGCATGCAAGCGCACGAAAACACCGGTGGCGCCCACATGTTGGCCTAAGAGTCCTTATTCATTCTTTTTTGGAGAGCCCGACCTTTTTTTCAGGATCTTTTGAGAGCCCGGCCTGAGAGTCATAATTGACCTGTTTGGCATTGCGTTACTACTCGGCCCATATTCAACGACACCTCACTGGCCCAAACAAGTGTACATCATCGAAAAGACACCAAGCTCAAATTATATAACTTGAAAAAAGGAGATATACTCTGAACACTGGAGAATGGTGATGCCCTCATTTAGCCCACCAGTAGTTCGAGACAATAAATAGTTCGAAACAACGATATATAAAACATTCAAACACTGACTAGTGACTACTACTGACATAAACAACAAGACATGATAGTTCATAAGAAGTCTTGCTACACCACCAAAACGCACCCATCTGCAGCGCTCAGACACTCATGATCCAGACGAGAATGACATTCTAAACAGAAGCAACTATTACATAGTAAGAGTGACATAGACGAGGATGATCAAATGACAAGGAATATGCATAACAAAAGAAAGAACTACCCATCCCGAACCAGCAGCAAAGACAACAAAGTCATTCGAAGAGATGATCCAACACCATCATAATTTGCAGCCTCGCTTCAGCGACCAGTGATCCGGAGACACCAGTACTCCACCCTTTCGATGCAACAACCCAATTACCTATCAACCTGAAGGCTCGAACCACATCACTGCCTGTCGTAATTGAGACATCCAAGGATCAAAGTTAATCCGGATGCCTTTGTCATTCTCACCTTCTATTGGCTGCAGGCTGTATCATTGACAATCAGGGGAGTTTGTTCCCGAACTCCTAGGGCTCACCGTGTAGACACAGTTTTCCATAGCAAACAAAGCCTCTCTGCCATCAAGGTCCTTGCCAACGGTGATCTCCTGGTTAATCGGATAATTTGGTCCAAGAAACAAAGAGTGTGAACCAAGGCTGTTTACCCGCCTTCAACTAAAAAATCCTAAAGGCCCCAACAAGCTGGTATCCTGCTCATAGACGTAACAGCCACTGTCCGGATACTCACGTATTACATGGTGCTTGTATAAAGTGGGGGTTTTTGCAATATAACTTTTCCGGCTCATGTGTCCAAATGATCATCTGTCTTTTGCCGTCGTCTGATCGAGCGAGGAACCAGTTGTGCTTCCCTGTTTTTGGCAAAGGTGGTGTGATTACAAAGGGCAGTAATTGTAGGGACACTGCATCATATCAAAAAGGACAGGCATTGTTAATGTAAGATCAGCATTGTTCAGAGTATGAGTAGGATAATGCAAGAAACAACATTGATATGTCCCTGTTGGAATTGGAAGGAAAATACAGGGGAATGTATACTGGGTTCGAAAATATAGAAGTGCCATGCATGGTTATACTCATGTTATCTTGCAATCGATTCTTCACAAGAAACTACCATGTCATGCATGTTATGTAATCATGTTCTGTCCTCACAAACAAATTCTTCAAGGTAACTAACAGACCATGCATTGTTATATACTCGTGTTCTGTGGGCAAAATTTTTGTGAGGATATTATTCTAGCCATTGATTGCTGAAGGGCGAATATAGGTATGTACACATGGTAAGCATTGCAGGATTTCACTACTTCCAAATATAGAGTTCTCCATATGCACATTTACTTCCCTAATGTATGGTTAGATGAAACCACCAGTGTGGTGCATGTTTCTACATCATGAAAATGAGGAAACTAACATGGCCATTGATACACACTCATATTTAGTAGTAGTATATAGATTACTGTAAAATAAGGATAATATCCATATATTCCTAGCCGTTTGATTATTCAGGGTACAAATTGTCTGTAATGACATGGTCACAATCGCATGAATTAACTCATTCCAAATATAGCTGATTTACGGCATCTCTAATACATTGCCATAGTTCTACTCAAATTCTGCTCAAACAGAGATATGCCAATCATCACAAAAAGTTCAACCAGTGTCATGGCATCATCATTAACATGAGAGGAAACAACTTACACGCGCCGTCCCAGCAATACATTGTGCCATCTGCTTTGTCGATCGCGTAGATGATGCCATTGTGTTCAATAGCAGCACAGAAGTGTGTATCAGCTTTGACGATGATCCACTGCGAGCTGAGTTGTCTCCAGCTAAAGAAGGCACCGGCGTAAAGATTGGCGAGTCCACGGTCGAACAAGGCAATTAGCTTGAAGTCTTCATAATTCGCATGTCGTGTGGGCACTTGGCAGATTACAATCTTCTGCAAAACAAGGTCCGTCCAACTGACATAGTAATCTAGATGACTTGGACCGCGATGGTAATACTCTATATAATCCAATGGAGGAAGGATAATCTCATGGGAGGTCTGGAAGTTCACGAGCACCAACTTTTTACCGTCTTCTCTGAAGGCAGCCATCCAGTGGGAGTTCATGCCGACCCAGTACATACCTGCCAAGAAGTTTCGGGCGATGGTGATCGGATTGATGTCAAGGGAAATGATGTATGGCGACCCACTACATACCTGCAAAGAAGTTTCGGCTAATGGAGATCAGATTGAAGTCGAGGGCATCATGCACGCCTCCGTATCATGGTGAGCCAATCTCGCAAGACCGAATAGCAACAAGCAGGGTGTCTTGAAAAGCTTAGGCCTCGCTTCGACGATGGCCGTGTGCATGTCCCTCGAGCATGCAGCCAGCCGCAGGGCGCTCAACATATCCATACACGAACAACAGAGGTCGAGGATGTCACTAGGGAGATTGCTCCAATCGCAGCTCATATGGATGTTGCGCGGTTCGCGTTCGACCATGGTGGAGTTTGGAAGGGGGCTTGATTTATGGGGGAGAAGGATGTCGGTGCTGGAGCGGCTAGCGAGGGAATAGTGGTACTGGGGGAGGCGAGTGAGTCGCTGGTAGACGGGGGCACAGTGAGATGGAGACGGAGGAGATGGAGATGGAGTGGTGCTATGGGAGCGGAGAGGGAGACGAGGCGAGGCGCCACTGTGCTGTACAGCGGCGGTGACAGACTGCACTGTGCACAGGGTGAGGATGACTTTGGTAACCCAAACACGCTGCCTGGACTAGTGTCAAGCGCAGGGTGTTGTCACTTCACTATGAGGACCGGATGAATAGTATTTTGACCATCAAGTGTACCACAGTAGTAGTAGTAGTAGTAGTAGTAGTAGTAGTAGGTACATGAGCACTCCAGTATTGTATAGCGTAAATAGGTCTCCCGTGCTAGCATGCCTGTTCACTTCATCGTTCAGGTATCATCCATATTGCGAGCAGAACCAAATTCTCGTGCATGCCCAATCAACGCTCTGTCGCGATGCATGTAGTGGTCGTTCTGGTGCATCAAGGACGGCATGCAGATCGTTCCACACTTGAGAAGAGGAAAAATGGAAAGGTAGAACGTGGCAGCAGAGGAAGAGAACACTGGCTAACAAGGCTGGGAGGGGATCGAGCAGGAAGTTAATGCTCCACGCCTAAAGGTTTTGGGAAAACCTGATTTTCATAAGGTGACTTATACTCACCTAAACGGAGGGAGTATTCCTTAACTAGAGAATGTTTTGTCTCCCACTCACGCGCTCAAAAAAAACCACGACACATTTTTTATCTGTTTGCATGGGTCCCACCTATCAGGAAGGATGGGCACATACACGAACATATACGACTCATCATTCTACCTGCATAGCCTTTTCGTTTAGTCTACCTAGCCGTCTAATCAACTGCCTGCACGCCACTTCTCCCATTTACTTCTCCATCGGGAACCGATTCTCCTCGGCTTCTTCACCTCCCCTTCGTCTTCATTTGCATCCAAACCCCACTGCGTTCACATTGTTTTAACCTCTTTAAATAATCATCTACTACTTCAGTTAGACTAGCCATCTAATCCTAATTCTCCAAACCATAGCCCTTCATTCCAGCGGTTCCAAATGGCGATAGAGATCGAGATGCAGGTTTTTAGCGTCCAACATGTCCTCGTCGAAGGCCTGATGCGCATAGTTTCCACCGTCACCGTCCACTCAAGGGTTGTTCGGCAGTGGATCAACAATGTATCCAACTCCCTTTAAAAGGTAGAGACGAGGGTCATCGGTCTCGGCACAGAGTACACGGAGCGTGCCCTGGGAAGATCCAGCGTGCCGCCATCCTTCAGTTGTGCCTCGAAGATGAAGTTTTGGTGTACCACATCATACACTCGCCCTCCATACCAGGTGAGCTTCACGATTTCTTGTCTCAGGAGGACGTATACTTCTGTGGGGCAGCCATCGAAGGGGACAAACAGAAGCTGGAGCCGTACAACCTTAATTTGAAGTTTGTGATAAACAGACACCATCCCTATTCGACGTAGCAAATTTTGTGCTCGGTACAAATCTTCAGAAGGGTGACAAGACGGTGGCATTAAGGTCGTCTAGATGGGAGAATTATCCCTTGACGTATGAGCGGATAAAATATGCTGCCCTCGATGCCCGTGTGAGTTTCGAGATAGCTGCAAGGTCCAAAGAGCTTGTTGCGAAGCCGTCTCCCACAGAGAATGAGAAGAAGAAGAAGAAGAAGAAGAAGAAGAAGAAGAAGAAGAAGAAGAAGAAGAAAAGGCTGCACCAGCAGGAGGGCATTATGGATGGATGAACTATTTCCTCTCTTGTAAAAAAAATTATTCCCTCTCGGTGTATATTGATATAGATGGACTATTTCGATGGTGTGCATGTCTTTGGAACAGAGTAGTATCGTGGGTCCACTTGACTATAAGGAACTATTTGTCCGCATATATAGCTTTCTCTGCTACTCCTTCCAGTGATTGGTATGCAGTGCATGTGTCTGTAGACATGACAACTTGTCCATGGAAGTTCAACTACGGCGACCATCACGTTTCATCTCACGATTCCCACGATGCCTCTCCAACCCACGGCACCACGCCCCCTGACGTGCGCCTCACCCCTCTCGGCTGCACCGCCCCTCTGCCTTTGTGTGCATGACATGTGGGCCACCTAAAATGCGGCGAGCATCAAGTTTCTACCACAGCCACCCGCGATTCCCATGACGCCACTCGAACCCATGAAACCACACGTCCCCCGACCTGCGGCTCACCCCTCTTGGCCCCACTGCCCCTCAGTCCCGACGGCCCTGAGAGGGAAATGTAACTCCTGTGCCAGGGCTTATGGTGCTCCCGCAGCACGAACTCGTGCCAAACTCGAGATTTGTTTCTTTACTATACATGCACGCAATGATTTAATGGACATTGTAATCTCAACATGTGATGGGGAGCTCTAAATTTGAATTTGAAACTTATAAAACAAAAAGATTCAAAACAAATAAACTGGGAGAGAGGGAGTATATCATAGGATGTGTCCCATACAAAATAAGTCCCCTGGTTTGTCACCGCGAAGATGCGGTTAGAAAGGAGCACAACGTCTTCCTACTCGTACGGCAACAAATCGGCCGCAGATAGCATGGTCTGCCTTTGACTGCCATGTGCAAGGTTCGTGCTATCTTATTCAATCTCACCGTGGTTCCATCGTACCAATTCATGTGGTGGCCCGTTGCATGGCTGATCCCAATGTTGGACAAAGGTTCTACGGGAACGGTTTCACCGTTGTAAATGTTGTGCAAATTGATGTTGGTACCCTCCCGTACATATGCAAGCCAATCTCCACTCGCACCGAGCCTAACCTGTGAAACAGTGGGCAGGGGGGAATTAGGAAATGGACACAGAAGTAGTCTTTAGAATGCATTTACTACGTGATCAATCTCATCTTACCTGCTCATCGGAGGAAATCCGAGTGCCCCTCAACGTCGGCATCTCAAGGGGCGTCAACTTGCAACTACGGCCACGCCGCGCTGGAGAGACCCCCAAGGAAACATCCTCGTGCGTTCCACAGAACATCAAGATGCATTTGTATGAGTAGTTTATCTTGTGAGAGAAAAGGATGAATGAGGGAAGGCCTCTAGAGATAGAGATGGACACTACTACTACCAATGTGCTGGCCCGTGCGTTGCAATGGATCCAAAGTAGTAGAATAATACTTGTTCACGTGCTTGAAATATGAACACTCTAGTTTTGATATACATGTGTCAGCAGACATGACATCTTGTCCATGGAAGTTGAACCACGGCGACCATCACGTTTCTTGTTTCTACCACTAAGCCACTGAAGTTCGGTCCCGTGGGCCCCGAGAGGGAAATGTAACTCCTGTGGCAGGCCTTGTGGTGCTCCCGCAGTATGAGCTCGTGCCAAAACTGGAATTTGTTTCTTACTACTACCAACTAGTACTAGTAAGGTACACGTGCATTGCACGCATGAGATTCTGGTGGTTTGTGCATTATGCTTCTACATGTGGAGCTTTCTGGATTCTAACATGTGGCAAAATCTGGTGCAATGTAACGTTAGGCAAGTTTGATTAACTTAGGCGAGTGTTTGATTCAAGCCACACCTTAGGCAAGCCACACTAAGTCCCCACATGACATACACACAAAAATGTGGCAAGATTCCCTTAGGCTTGCCAACTTGTTTCTCTCGTTTTGAAGAACTAATAACTTTGCCTAAGCTTAGTTGTGGCAAAGTTAGGGTCTGTTTGATTCAAAGGATTTTCATAGGATCTTTGAAGGATTAGAATCCTTAGGAATTTTTCCTACGTTGGTCGTTTGATTCGTAGGATTGAATCATGTAGAATATTTTCCTAAGGATTCATTTGTACTACGTTTCACAGGAATTCTAACATGCACTCCAACCTCTTGAAAGAAATCCTTTGTTTTTCATGTGACATAATCAAACAAAATCAAATCCTATAGGGATCCAATGAACATGCCATTCCCATCCTACTTTTTTCCTATTCCTGTGTTTCTGCAATCCTATGAATCAAAGAGGCCCTTAGTCATGAATTAAGTTCAACCATGGAGTCTTCTAAATTATACATGTGGCAGAATCTGGTGGATGATATCCAACGGCCATTAGTGCTTGGATTTTCCATCTTTGTACTGTCGGATTGGCTTCATCCAACGACCAACTTTCAAAGTTTTTCACACACTATATAGGGGGTATAGATATAGATGTGCCGGTCCGTTGCAATGGATCCAAAGTATATATATCTATTTAGTGGAATGCACTCTAAACACATTATCTATTTATTTTTCTCTAACCTTCCGTAGCCATGCAACCAAGCCACATAAGCTTCATGGGTGCCCCCACATCATATTATTCGTACTACGTTGATTGAAAAAAAAGATAAATCACCTAAAACAAGATCTTCCCGTTTTTGTTCCTACGATGTTGTGCCGTGCATGTACCTACTAGTTGTATAGTGGTAGTACTAGTAATATAGTATTAGGAGTACAAACTTGGTACTAGTAGGACTAGTACTAGTACGGAATGCTCCTACTCTATCAACGAGCCCCGTCTAACACCAAATTTCTTGGCTTTCATGCTACAACTAGATCTTCCCCTTGTTTCTGTTTTCCAACCCGGTGGCAGGCGGGGTGTCGGTTTGCTCAACGGCGGTCCCACATGAAAGTGAAAATGCTAGGCAACATGCCTTCCCTAAGCTATGTGTCATGCCGGATGGGCCGTGTTGTACTCCCGATTCCCGGGCGTGTGGGGGTGCGACGCGAACGCGGCATGCCTTTTCCTTTTACCAGCAATGTGCCCGTGCGTTGCGATGGATCCAAAGTAGTAGATAGTGGTATTTGTTCACAAACTTGAAAGAAATCACTATTGTTTTGATATACTCCTAATATATTACTCCCTCCGTACCTAAATATTTGTCTTTTTTGAGATTTTAAATGGACTATCACATACGGATTATATAGACATATTCTAGTGTTTCTAGCAAGATGCCCGCGCGTTGCATGAAGTTGATGGAAAAGGTAAGCACAACTTATAAATTGACGGATGGAGTACTAGTTACAGTGATGCATATAATTAAGCAAAGGGATCGCACATGTCGGTATTGACTGGAACGAGAATGCAACAGCACAATAAGAATTAAGGCCACGATGATGCGATCGCAGTGGTGGTTACAGAAGGCTAGAAGAAAGATGGATCCACGAACGTACGACCTCCTCCTCCTCAACTTAGTGCGTCGGGCCACCGACCGGCGGCTAAGGAGCGGTGGCTTTTGTGGCAAGGTCGAGGTGCTTCTCAGCAAAGGCATCCAAGGCTTCCAGCCGGTTGAGGAAGGCCAATGTCGTAGCATCCTCACTGGCCTTGTAGATACCTATGTACACGATTTCCTTGTACATGTGGATGTGTAGGTCGACGAATTCTTGCAGGGCGAGGCGCCTCGCGGCAAGCGCGACCTCCAGGTGGACATTCTTTGTGGCGTCGGCGGGCAGTCGCAGGGCCAGCAGTGCTTGAAAGAGGTTCCGGCCTTGGAGGCCGATTAGGGTGGCAGGCAATGAGGAGCCCGGGCGCACGGGCTGGAGGAGTACGGCGATGTCGTCCGCGAGCTTCTTGAGGATGGTGAACTTGTTGCTAGTGGCAACGATCATTTGGTCCAACTGAGAGTCGTAGTTGGCGTCGAAGGTGGTCATCCACCAGCCGGTCTCCAACACCATCTGGAGACGATCCTCGGCGCCATGCCGTAGGCCGGCGTCGTGGACCATCTGGCGCAGCCGCTGGCCGCTCACGAGCATCGCCGCCATGGGTCTGGAGTGAGCTTTTTTGTGCTTAGTGTAGGTGCTTAGGCAAATGCTTAGGTGCGTACGATGTGGTAGATGCATTGGAATGGAGGGGCGCCTTTGTATGAGGGCAAACTGCGTTGCATTCACATCGTGCAGCCTCTTTTCCCGGACCTCCTCCCATTACTTCCCTCATGCATTAATTGAAGGAGGATGCATTGGCCGTTCAACATATCGGGAACCGCTACTCCCTCCCTCGTCTGCATTAAAGCCATATCGAGAACTGCACCGCCCACTGTCAAATCGAATACTCCCTCCGTCTAAGTGAGTATTAAGTCATCTTACGAAAACCAAATAGTAAACACATAGGCGTGGTGCATTAACTCTCATGTTGTTTCTTATTTTTTGACATAAATAGAGCAATCAACCAAGAAGAGATGTGGGGCTTGTATGCTTTTAATTACTTGAGACTATCAAACATGACTTGCAGTGGTCAGTTCGTTGCACAAGAACAAATACAACCCATGTCAACGCACATGCATCTTATATAGCATCACATCCAATGGCTATAAAAGATGAATGCGACCAAATTATATCTCATCTAGATGAGTTCTAGCAAAACTATATTAATAATACTTAGTACTCCTGCGCCATGTATCATATATTAGTATCATGTAGTACTTTATTTATTTATGAGGTATCTAGATGGCACCGCACTGCCAAGAAAAGAGGGTAACATCAAAATTATGGACTACTTTTTTGAGTATGTTGGTAAGGTCCGGTCATAGTCACTTGTTGAAATCTCTAAAAAGACAAATACTCCCTCCGTTCGGAAATACTTGTCATCAAAATGGATAAAAGGAAATGTATCTAGACGTATTTTAGTTTTAGATACATCTCTTTTTATCCATTTTGATGACAAGTATTTTTGGACGGAGGGAGTAGAAAACAGAGTTGGTGATGATGGTGTGCATGCCATCCTGCAATATAGGCCGTCGGATTTATATCTAACGGATAGGAAAGAAACTATGGCAATTTTGCAAAAATTTACCCACACGTCTCTCCATGTTTGCAAATAAGGCTTTCCCTAGTTCAACCTTTTCTCTCACAAGATAAACTACTCATACAAATGCATCTTGATGTTCCGTGCAACGCACGGGCAGTTAGCTTATTTCTTTTAAAATAGTTGCTGCGATAATTGGGTTGAAGTGATATATTTTATGTCTGCCCCGAATGATTTCAGATTCACTAGTAGTAACAAATAAAAGGTTGCCTTGTTAATTAACAGAAAACATGGTGAAAACTATCACATGAGGCCGGTAAAAACAAGGCACACTGGGTTCAGCTTCATCGTCACTACAGCTGTGCGCGCGCGAGAAGTCTACATATCGAGGGGGCTACCGAGCGAGGCACCGAGACACAATGTTTGAGAGAGAAACCAATTGATAGATTATAATCAGATCGAGTTGTCACCCTTCCATTGTCATTGTTGGGGGGACGTAGAGAAAGACGTATCGAGAGTGTGCGCGGTAGGCACAGAGGCACAACTAGCACGCGCGCGTGTGTGTGTGTGTGTGTGTTTGAAAGAGGAGTAGATAGATTATTATCAAGATCGATGTGCCACCCTACTCCTTCTGTGTCGGGTAGTGTGTGTGTATGTTTGAGAGAGAAGCCAGT
>NC_057809.1:542796800-542939442 GCF_018294505.1 Triticum aestivum | reverse complement strand
ACTCTTATAAAAAAAACAGAGTTGGTGATGATGGTGTTCCTGCCATCCTGCAATATAGGCCATCCAATTTATATCCGGCGGACAGGAAGGAAACTATGGCAATTTTGCAAAAAGATACCCACACCCCTCTCCGCATTTGCAAATAAGGCATTCCCTCGTTCATCCTTTTCTCCCACAAGATAAACTTCTCATACAAATGCATCTTGATGTTCCGTGCAACGCATGGGCATCTTGCTAGTAGGGAGAAGGAGTTTGTGTGACACATATCTAGCTATATTAAGGGATAGGTAGATAGCATATGTGTGAGAGACATTAGTGGTTGTGGGTGGGTGGAATTAAAGGGGTGGGCGTGTTAGACATAGAGAGCGTGTGTGTTTCTGTGTGAGAGACTTGTAGGACGGGGTAGAAAGACGAATTTAACCCTGACGGAGGGAGAGAAATACACGAAGTGCGCGTGTGTGATTCCGATGCCCACAGGGAAATGAGATATGTATGCGTGTGAGAGAGATTGCACAATTCATTCACGTATCACTATCGAGCGATCGTGGATGTGCATCGCTTGAACATAAGTCAATATCTACTTCGTATCATGGCCAAAGGTACAATATTGATTCAACGCTATAAAGATTGACACTCACATATCACATTTTTTTTCTATTTAAATAAGCCTTTTTAGTTGTGCATGCCAAAGTTACAGTGATGTTTCTTCAAACAATCAATGTAGCTATCATGAACATGCACCATTGTTACTCTTGCATTCAAATTCTTTAGTCTTGGATGATTTAAGTTTCTATTTTGAAGTAATATATGTAATATTCATATATGAATTCAACGGGTACGCAATTTATGAAATGGAGGCTGTGTAATCATATGAGGTAACACTTTTAAGTAGCTGACTACAATATCCATTTCTTTTTGTGCGCCTCTACACTAACACATCAATGCATTATGTTTAAAGTAAATAACCAATGGCACTAAATTTTCTATTTACACGAGAAATACATAGGTTGAGCGTTTGATCCCTTTTTTTGTGAACGCGCCACTACACCCGTACGATTGGCTGCGCCCGTGTGAACGTCCAAGTTATCGGTGCATCATCCCGAGTTATTGTCTTTTTTCTGGGGTGGACTTCACACCAGTTATTAACTACTGACGTGTGCCCCATGTACACAGTCTAGCATGACCTTCCCGCTAGCACGGTCCAAAATTAGTTGAAACTGGATACGAACGATCCCGCGGGCGGCAAAATCTCCCGCCTCCTTCTAAAATTTCCGCCACCTTAGTCTTTAGCATGTGAAATCCCCCTTTTGTCCTTGGTGCACGGAGACCAACAGTTACAATACCGCCCTCATCTACATGATAGGTCGGGGTTGCTTTGGTAACTTCCGGTTCCCCCACTACACGGCACCCCCATTTCCTCTCCCCCTCCCACAAAAATGACTAACTCCACAGCACCAGAGCATCTTACATCACGCCGTCCGTACTTCATCGCCCTTTCTCCCCTCCCCTCTCGAAACCCTAGACTGCTCATCCACCGGCGTACCATAGCCCATTCACTGCCAGCGGCGTCCACCTCACTGGATCTGCTTCTGCGGCCGCATCTACCCCTCCCACCTCCCCTAGAAACAAGTAGACTGCTCATCCACCACTGTACCACAGCTCATTCAGTGCCGGCCTTGTCCACGGCGCCGGATCTGCTTCGCCGGTACTCCCGTCAACCACCGCGCATCTGCAGCGGCTCATTCGTACTCCCCACCGGAGACGCTTCGTCCACACCCCTCGGAGCCGCCCCACCGACGCCCCCGTCGACGGCCTCTGATCCTCTTCGCCTACACCTTCCTCAACCCTACCGGAGCCGCTTCGCCGACACCTTCCTCAACCCTACCGGAGTAGCTTCGCCTATACCATTCTCAACCCTACCGGGGCCGCTTTGCCAACTCACAAGTCCATGGCCTCAGATCCGCTTCCTCGCACCCTCATCCAACCTACCAGAGCAGCTTCTGACGCCCCATTCATGGCCGCAGATCCGCATCGTCGACACCATCCTTAACCCAACCACCGGAGCAGCTTCTGACGCCCCGTCCACGACCGCAGATCCGCATCGTCGACACCATCCTTAACCCAACCACCGTAGCAGCTTCACCTACGCCCTCGTCCACGGCCATAGATCTGCTTCGCCCACACCGTAGTCCACCCTACCGGAGCCGCTCCACAAACACCCTACTCGACGGTTCTAGATCTCCTTACCGGACCCCGACAGCCAGCGCAGCGTCATCACCTCGATGTTTCTAACCTGATTCCCACCATCTGGAGAGATGCAAAGCACCCGCCACGGCCTAGGTACTTGTCACCTTTAAACCCGTCCAGCATCACCTGCCTGATGTACTTCAAATATACTAACCGGCCGCTGTTACCTGTTATGCAGCTAGCAAAAACTACAAGGACGATGTTTCTTCTGGATCTAACAGCTTAGCCAACCAAGATCCTGGACTGAGGCATTGCTATGATCTTGTAAGCGCGTCTCTCTCTCTTGTATTGTTCTATGCCTGCCAGTGTGCTTTGCTAGGATTTTCGACCAGTAATCCCTTTGTGCAGACAATGATTTCTACTACTGGCTGCTAAATTAGATATGTAGATGTCATACATGATACTACCTCGTACCTCCGTTCCTAAATATAAGTCTTTCTAGAGATTCCACTATAGGCTACATACGGAGCAAAATGAGTGAATCTACACTCGAAAATGCATTTATATACATCTGTATGTGGTCCATATTGGAATCTCTACAAAGACATATATTTAGGAACAGGGGCAGTACATTACACAAAATCGTAGGTGGCATATAGGAATTCCAGTGCACTACATTAGGCTCCCTTAGAGTGCCTGCTAGTCCAACATACAGAGTCATGGCTAGTTTATGATATGCACACAATCGTTAATTGGTGGTTTAAATATGCGCAAGGGATATGCAATGTAGTATCATGTAGAGATGTCTGAAATTAGCCATGTCAACTTGCAGATAGGGTTACACAATGAAAAAGTACAAGATGTAGTGCACCAGTGGCGACGGCTCGCTGGAGGAACCCTAGTGCTGCAGGTAGGGGATCGAGGTAGAGGGAAAGGGGAGAGGAGATGCAAGCGGGCAGGGCAATGAATGCTTGCGTGTTTGTTTTTATTTGAGGGTCAGGTGTGACACGGGCGTCAGCAGTTGCATTTTGAGTGTAATATAGGCAGACAACAGAGTCATTTCACTATTCCCCTTCCCTTCAATTTTTAGTGAGGTTCTACCCGAAACACCCCCCTCCAAAGCAAAATTAGTTAAGCCCAAGCCCATAACTCAAAAATGACTTCTTTACATCTTTTATGGCTTATTTTGACAATATGCCCTGAAAAGGCGGAATCGAACTGGCCCTTAACCTGCAATTCAATTGTGCGTGCAATGATGAATCACTCCTGCCTGCTATCTGTACATTTAGGCATCATCATACATGGCATAACCTAATACGTGTGCATTCCATTGTAGAATCTGGAATATGCAATGTTTATGTTAGTTCATACGTTGGACATGATGTTTAAATGCCCCTTTAATCTGGTCAGTCAAGTGATGGTCTTTAAGCCTCCTTCTTTGCTTCTTTTCTTGATATGTAAGATTTGCTCACACATCTGTTCAATTGCTTGTTTGCATCAGCCAGCCATACTAGGACTGCTTGCTTTGATTACTTGTTGTTCTTGACCTAACACTCTAACAGAGCTTGTCAATGATTTAAACACTAAGGGCTGCTGTAGTGGGGCCTTGTCTAACTCATAGGTGACATAAAGATTTGGCTGTACACTACAGTAGGCAAGTATGTTAGGAAAGTATGCATATTTATCTTCCAAGGATACGAGTAACTAGTTGACATAATTATGTGGTGTTGTTTTGTTATAATCTCATCCTTTTGTGTTCACAGACTGGAAAGTATGCATATTTATCTTCCAAGGAGACGAGTAACTAGTTTGTGTCACCTTGCAGAGGGGTTGCAATGAAGATAAGATTGAGGATTTACAAGTACAAGATGTTAGGAAGGAGCCTTGCAAGAGAAGTAGGAGCTGCGTTGAGCCTCTTCAACCTGCGAAGGTAAGTCACTGTATGCAACTCAACAATTCAATTCCTTGTTTGTTTCAGGCATAGTTAATTTTCTCTTTTTAGTTGCTTTATTTGTCCTCAGTCAATGAAATGCCCAAATAATTATGCCTGATGTTCGGTACTTGTATCACTATTAGTTGACATAATTAAAGGCCTTACCATTTAGTTACTCTGCCGAAGTGTGCCTGAAGCTTTAAAGTCTATTAACCAACTATTATTGCATGAGGCTCACAATCTAGTTTATACTACGCTAATGATTGCATAGTTTTGCCTACTGTAGTATGTTTGTATGAAACCTTCTATTGTTTATTATGCTCCCTAAGAATTTAATTGAGGCACAGAATGGCCAACTGCTTGCTTACTTATACGCAACGTGCTGTCTAAATTTGTAACTTGTCTGTGTTTTTGATTGGGCCCCAACATCATGCTCCTCTGGTGAGATAACAGGGATTTCTGTATGCAGGCTGCATAGACTATCTTTTTTATAATTTTTAAAATATCACCTGCTTATGCTTCATGACGTGTAACATTTTTTTGAAAGTGACGTGTAACATTATTGTTAGTCCTGTTTTGCATGTAGTAAAAAATAGTGTCTTGTTCGCTTCACTGTTGTAACTATATTTTTGCCCTAGTCATGTGTACTTACAGAAACATTTCAGGATGAAGTGACATCAACACAAAGATCTGCGAGCAGTGCGGCATGGCCGTTACCGAATGATTATGGATTGGAATTGGAATGTGCTGATGTTCTCGAGCATCAACTAGAGGTGGCAAGACAACGTGTACATGATTGTCAACGTATAATCAAAAAGTTGAGACTGGACATGCAGGTATTAGATGCAGGAGTCAAAAAAATGAAACAAGACACTGAGGTAACCATGAAGGAATTGGAGATTTTCCAGACTGAAATTTGTGCTATCTGAATCCGCCAAATCCTATTTTCTAAAGAGATTATAGTTCAAATGGAGTTAAGTTGATGTGCGTCCATGATGTATGAGCTGTATTTGCCCAGTGTATGTAATTTGCTGTTTGTGTATGCTTTATTATCACCTGTGCCAAACCATAATGCCCAGTTGGTATAATCGGCTGTAATTTCTTTATTGTATAGTGTAGGATTATTCTACCTTTCTATGCCTTGATCTCTTTGTTGTAATAGTGTAGGCTTTTTAGAGGTGATAGTATTGAGTAGGATAATTCGTTGAATATGCTATGTCATTCAAACAGGGCCAATTCGCCTGACCATGGCCCTTCACGGGCCGTTGGATCCATGGGCCTTCTATGTCTCGTAGGATCCATGGGCCTTCTACGTCTCGTAGGATCCATGGGCCTTGTACGTCTCGTAGGATCCATGGGCCGCAGGCTCATTTATGGGTCTTGTACTGGCCTTTAATGGGCCGTAGACAGGCCTTTAATGGAAATCATACGTTTTATGGGCTGACCATAACGGTCCGTTAATAGGCCGTATTTGGTGATGCTATGAAAATGGCCCAACAGACTAACGGTCCACAAACGGGCCGACTGTAACGACGGGCTGAATTTGGCCCACAAACATAAAATGACAGTAACGGGCCGTAAATAACCGAATGCTGCAAATGAGCCCAAGAATAAATGGGCCCTCAGAAGGCTGAAAGTTAACTTGGGCTGCAAACGGCCCAACGAAATAATGGGCTGTTAATGGGTATAAAGTGATACGTTGTTCATTACGGGCCAGTTTCACCACGGGCCGTTAATGGGTGTAAAGTAATACACTGTTCATTACGGGCCAGTTTCAGCACGGGCCGCTAATGGGCCAAGAGTTACAAAGGGCCTCATATGGGCCGAAAAACGTCATGGGCTATACATGGGCCAGAAGTGAAAACGGGCTGGAATCATATTGGATGGCCCAGATGACGCTACTGGGCCTAATTCGGATAGGGCGTAAAGGGCCTTGGGTTAGCGGGCTGTAAATGGGCTATATGCGAACATGCCATTAACAGGCTTTCCATGGGCCGACCCGCCAGCTTTTGACCAAGTCAAATGGGCCGGCCTTTTCATAGGAATGGGCCACTGTTGGGTCGTGCCACGTGTCAACGTATCATAGGCGCCTTCTGTCCAGTGAGTGGATGACATCTGTCCCAACGATGAGCCGACATGTGTTTCCTCTAGCCAATGATGATTTTACATGTGGAAAATCCCCATTGGTTGGGGCTGTTAACGGGTTATCGGATCCAAAACCCGACCCGATAGCTTAACGGTGTTCCGTTACGGTGGATGCCACGTGTCGGTCACCCTTGACGAAAGCACTTCTGTGACGCGCGATTTATTGTCATGGAAGTGGACTTCTGTGATGATAATTTTGGTAATGTCATGGAACACTTCTACGACAGCACAGGTATGACTATCTTGATTCTGTCATAAATTTGTCATGGATGTACATGCATGACAAAAAAGCGACCTACTGTGACAAACATGTATCATCATGGAAGTGTATTTTTTTGTAGTGAAAACATGATCATCTCATACAACAAATTATATCTCATCACGTCTTGACCATATCACGTCACAACATGCCCTGCAAAAACAAGTTAGACGTCCTCTACTTTGTTGTTGCAAGTTTTACGTGGCTGCTACGGGCTTTGCAAGAACCATTCTTACCTACACATCAAAAACCACAATGCGGTATAGTGATTGCTTTTTGATCTTCAGAAAGAACCATGTTCATTGAATCCGATTCAACTAAAGTTGGAGAAACTGACACCCACCAGCCATCTGTGTGTGAAGCACGTCCGTAGAACCAGTCTCGCATAAGCGTATGCGTAATGTCGGTCTAAGCCGCTTCATCCAACAATACCGCTGAATAAAGAATCAACTAGTGACGGCAAGAAATATGTATATACCCACGCCCACAACTCCTTTGTGTTCTACTCGTGCATATAACATCTACGCATAGACCTGGCTTGGATGCCACTATTGGGGAACATAGTAATTTCAATTTCCTACGCACACGGAAGATAATGGTGATGCATAGCAACGAGAAGGGAAGAGTGTTGTCCATGTACCCTCGTAGACCGTAAGCGGAAGCATTATGACAACGCGGTTGATGTAGTTGTACGTCTTCACAATCAACCGATCCTAGTACCGAAAGTACGTCACCTCCGCGATCTGCACATGTTCTGCTTGGTGACGTCCCATGAACTCTCGATCTAGCTGAGTGTCGAGGGAGAGCTTCGTCAGCACGACGGTGTGATGACGGTGATGATGATGCTACCGCCGCAGGACTTCACCTAAGCACTACAATGATATGACCGAGGTGGATTATGGTGGAGGGGGGCACCACACACGGCTAAGGGATCAATGATCAACTTGTGTGTCTATGGGGTGCCCCGTGTCCACGTATATAAAGGATGGAAGGAGGAGGAGGCCGGCCCTCATAGGGGTCGCCCAAAGTGTGGAGTCCTACTAGGACTCCCTAGTCCTAGTAGGATTCCACCTCCCACATGGAATAGCAAAAAGGGAAGGGAGAAGGAGAAGGAAGGAAGGGGGTGCCACCTTTCCCTAGTCCAATTCAGACCAGTCCATGGGGAAGGGGCGCAACCACTTTTGAGGCCTTTCTCTCCTTTCCCATATGGCCCATTAAGGCCCAATACGAATTCCCGTAACTCTCTGGTACTCCGAAAAATAGCCGAATCACTTGGAACCTTTCCTATGTCCGAATATAGCCTTCCAATATATCGATCTTTACGTCTCGACCATTTCGAGACTCCTCGTCATGTCCCCGATCTCATCCGAGACTCCGAACAAACTTCGGTCATCAAATCACATAACTCATAATACAAATCGTCATAGAACGTTAAGCGTGCGGACCCTACGGGTTCAAGAACTATGTAGACATGACCGAGACTCATCTCCGGTCAATAACCAATAGCGGAACCTGGATTCTCATATTGGTTCCTACATATTCTACAAAGATCTTTATCGGTCAAACCGCATAACAACATACATTGTTCCCTTTGTCATCAGTATGTTACTTGCTCGAGATTCGATCGTCGGTATCATCATACCTAGTTCAATCTTGTTACCAGCAAGTCTCTTTACTCGTTCCGTAATGCATCATCCTGCAACTAGCTCATTAGTCACATTGTTTTCAAGGCTCATAGTGATGTACATTACCGAGAGGGCCCAGAGATACCTCTCCGATAGACGGAGTGACAAATCCTAATGTCGATCTATGCCAACTCGACAAACACCATCGGAGACACCTGTAGAGCATCTTTATAACCACCCAGTTACGTTGTGACGTTTGATAGCACACAAGGTGTTCCTCCGGTATTCGGGAGTTGCATAATCTCATAGTTAGAGGAACATGTATAAGTCATGAAGAAAGCAGTAGCAATCAAACTGAACGATCATTATGCTAAGCTAATGGATGGGTCTTGTCCATCACATCATTCTCTAATGGTGTTTGATTAACGAGCTAGTCAAGTAGAGGTATACCAGGGATACTCTATTTGTCTATGTATTCACACATGTACTAAGTTTCCGGTTAAGACAATTCTAGCATAAATAATAAACATTTATCATGATATAAGGAAATATAAATAACAACTTTATTATTGCCTCTAGGGAATATTTCCTTCACACAACACAAATGAACCAAATTTTAACTGAGCACCACATTGCATAATGTATAACCAAACCAAGCATGCTTGACAACTTGAAAATATAGCAATTGTATTCGTTTCTCATGTATTTTGTAAAGATAAATTCGAGTTATTTCTCACATGGAAGACAATACAAAATTGCAGCCTGAAGAATTGAACATCACATTTGCAGAATTGAATCAAACAGTTAACTGAAGATGACAACTAATTAACCAAACAATTAATAAGTGAGCACCACACTGCACTACATATAGAAAATATACACTAGAGCAACAGATTGCATGGTAAAATTAGATAGCACAATTCACTAGAATTTGTTAAGGAAAGGTAGGAGCAGCACACGCAACGGGTAAACCGAACATGCTTAACCGGCGTAGCTCGCAAATGGCAAGGTGCTCCTCCAAGATCTGGGGGTCGGCACGAATGGAAGACATCGCGACCTCATCCGCGTGTGCGGCCGCGATTTGCTTCTTCACTGCCAAATGCTCCTTGAGCTCCTGGCTATACTGCATGCACCATGGCTTAGGGTGGTGCTTATTTGGTGGAGGGGTCGGTGATTTGGGTGGAAGGTGTCACACCGGCGGTCGGGGCATGTAGGATGTGGAAGGAGGAGGAGGATGGGGGTCGGGTGTGGATTACCTGCCTGGATAGACGAGGCTGAGCAGTGTGAAGGAGGGTCGTCAGCGAGGAGGCGGTGCTACAAGCAAGGAGTGAATGTTTCAACTTGGAAAGGAAGGCAGAAACAGGGGAAATGTGGCTTTTGGTAGGGGGGGCGGGGAGGTAGATATTTCCGCGGAAGCTGAAAATTTTGAATTAGTTCAGCAAAAAAATGGCGCGCAAAGTGTCATCAGACATGGTCCCTTATTCAGAACTGTGTATGCTATGTGAACATCACAAACGATTCAGATAACTTAACCCTTGTGTGATGAGTTTGAACATAAAAAATTTTGGTTCCAATTTCCCTGGTTACAGTGGTCATCCACGTCATTGCATAATTTGGGTACACAACACACCCACACTTCTTAATCGATCAAGTTCAGCAATTAAATATAGCTAGCTGGCCTAAACATTACTCCAACAAATTAAAGACCGACGCTCTTAATTAAACAAAACAAAGAGTACTAATAGGGCTGGTGCTCGTCGGTCTCCGCCGCCTCCTCCATGTCTAGCTCACGCCTGACGGTCTCTGAGGGAAGGGGCTCTGTCGGTGTCAAAACCGGCGGATCTCGAGTAGGGGGTCCCGAACTGTGCGTCTAAGGCAGATGGTAACAGGAGGCAGGGGACACGATGTTTTACCCAGGTTTGGGCCCTCTTGATGGAGGTAAAACCCTACGTCCTTCTTGATTTATTCTTGATGATATGAGTATTACAAGAGTTGATCTAGCATGAGATCAAAGAGGCTAAAGCCTAGAAGCTAGCCTATGGTATGATTGTATGTTGTCCTACAGACTAAAACCCTCCGGTTTATATAGACACCGGATAGGGTTAGGGTTACACAAGGTTGGTTACAAAGGAGGACATATCCATATCCGTACTGCCTAGCTTGCCTTCCATGCCAAGTAGAGTCCCATCCGGACACGGGACGAAGTCTTTAATCTTGTATCTTCATAGTCCAACAGTCCGGCCAAAGGATATAGTCCGGCTGTCCGGAGACCCCCTAATCCAGGACTCCCTCAGTAGCCCCTGAACCAGGCTTCAATGACGATGAGTCCGGCGTGCAGTGTTGTCTTCGGCATTGCAAGGCGGGTTCCTCCTCCGAATACATCACGGAAGAATTTGAATACAAGGATAGTGTCCGACCCTGCAAAATAAGTTCCACATACCACCGTAGAGAGAACAATATTTCCACAAATCTAATTTGCTGACTTGTTTTGGCAATACGACATTATGCCATGGCCCAGTGATTATTCGAACCGTTTCCTTTAACTAGCCCCGCACATAACGCGAGGCAGTTTTTTGACACGTCTTGTCAAAGCAGAGATCATGTCCCCCTTATTATGGGATTCTCATCAATACGGGCGTGGGTAACCCAACCACGCCATCGGTTATGGCGCTTGGGGGATAAGAGAGTTTTACCAGGCTAGTGGGGGCGCATAGTTTCGGTCGCCCTTATAAAGGGACAAGGTTTAACCTTTTTCTACCCACGCCTTCTTCCTCCTTGCTCATCCACTCTCGCACACTCGAGCTCCAGTGCCCAAGTCCACATTTCCCACCTCAACCTTCTCCAACCATGTCCGGAGCGGGAGGCAGGTGGATGGTCTCCTCCATCACGGGGGGACACATCAAGAAGCTGAGGAGAGCCGGATACCTGCCCGACGACATCGTGCACCGGCTCCCAGATGAGGGGCAGCTCATCCCCACCCCCAGGTCCCATGAAAGGGTAGTGTTCCTTACCCATTTCCTCTGCGGACTGGGATTCCCTCTCCACCCATTCGTCCGGGGGCTCATGTTCTACTACGGCCTGGATTTCCACGATCTGGCCCCGAACTTCATCCTCAACATCTCGGCGTTTATCGTCATGTGCGAGGCCTTCCTCCGCATCAAGCCCCACTTCGGCTTATGGATGAAGACCTTCAATGTCAAGCCGAAGGTAGTGAGCGGCCGCCAGGCAGAGTGCGGAGTCGCCATGGTGGGCAAGATTCCCAACGTCACATGGCTCGAGGGCTCCTTCATGAAGACCATAAAGGGGTGGCAATCGGGATGGTTCTACATCACCAAGCCGCATGACCCTACATGGGCAGCGGCCCCCGAGTTCCGATCTGGCATCCCCACGCGGCTCACCTCCTGGCAAGAGAAGGGCCTGTCCTAGGGTAGTTTGGGAGAGCTGACCGGACTCCAAACATGTATCCAAAACATGGGGAGCAAGAAGCTCAAACTCGTCAGCGTAGTCCAGGTCATGCTCATCCGCCGGATCCTCCCGTGTCAATAAAGGGCTTTCAACTTGTGGGAGTTTGACCCGGCCCAGCACCAAACTCTGAACAGGCTCTTTGACACAACACACGAGGATGCCTGGAAGATGCTATTCAAGGGCGCCAAGGTTCCCCCTCCCACTACAGAGGATCGCGGATTCTGCGCGAAGCGCCAAGCCAGCGCGGTAAGCTATTTTACCTCTTATAGGGTACTTGTTTTTCATAGTTTGACTCTATGCGGGATCTAAGCTCCCGTACCTTTGACAGGACTGGCAGGAGACGGCCGGACAGATCGACTGTCCGACTCCTTTGCCCGAAGGCCCAACA
Source organism: Triticum aestivum (assembly GCF_018294505.1). Taxonomy (NCBI): domain Eukaryota; kingdom Viridiplantae; phylum Streptophyta; class Magnoliopsida; order Poales; family Poaceae; genus Triticum; species Triticum aestivum. The sequence goes on along the minus strand of NC_057809.1, from coordinate 542,927,440 downwards.
GACGCTCCCCTGACGAAGGTGCTGATTTGGGCTCCTTACAAGGTGCCAAAGAAGACCAAGAAGGCCAAGGGAACCCGAAAGAGTTCCCGGCGCCAGGTGATATGGGACTCATCGTCCGAGGACTCCTCGGCGCACTCCTCCCACGAAGACGAGGAGGAAGATGAAGACGCCCCCCCAGTCAGGGGAGATAAGAAAAGGAAGGCTGCCCCAACTGGGGGGGCCGAAGGGTCCAAGAAGGGATGGACTCTCCCTCCGGACAGTTCTACCACTGCCGCCGAAGGCGAAGACGAGTGGCTCCCCAGGGCCAAGCCCCTGGCGAAGTCGTAAGTATTCGGATACCAGAGTAAATCATAGCATTCCTTTGTTGCACTGCTTCTCCTAATGCCGAATCGTGATTACGCAGACCATCCCGAGCCCGTATCGACGTATCCTCGTCGGACGGTTCCCTGGACTCGTCGGATATGGATAGCGATCTACTTCCGACCGCCACCTCCCCTTGCCCTTCAGACAACGCCGAGGTGTTGTCTCAAGAGGCACCGGGTCGAGGGGAGACAGTCCCGGAGGTGCCTCAAGGCGACCTTCCGGACTCTGGGAGCAGAGGGAACAAGGCCCCCGAGGGCTCCGAGTTTGGCCCTCAGCCGAACACCGCGCCGGAACCTCCAGCGGTTCCGGACTCGGGCAAGCGGCCTCCTTCCAAGAGGGGCAAGACGCCTGTGTCGGTGACCTCTGTCCATCCAGAGGCACCGGACAATCTGCTGGGAGCGCTTCGTAGCGCTTCCATCAACAAGGAGCACCACACTATTATGAGTGCGGTGGTCCAGAAGGTTCAGTCCGCCAAGAGCGGATTGACTGAAGCCTATGCCAGCCTTCTAACAGGCTTTGAGGTAAGTTTTTGAAATATAAGAAAAATATTACCGCATAGACAGTAGCCCCTGATGCTCTGTTCGGTGTTCAAAAAGAAAAGCCGAACATAGGATCAAACAATATCGCAGGAGTCTAACATAAGTATGTCTATATGTGTATGCAGGCTTCGCTGCTGGCCTCTGCCGCACAGACTGCAGAGGTTGCCGCATTGAAGCAGGACCTCGAGGGGTCCAAGAAAGAGCTCGGCCTTGCCAAGAGGCAGCTCGAGGAGAACAAGGGTAAGTAATACCCTGTCTATAGATATGTATATATAAAAGAAGACACGATTGCAAAATGACAGGATCATCGTAAATTTGCCAGGGGCCACGACTGAGGTGGCGACCCTGAAGCAAGCGCTATCCGAGGCCGAAGACAGAGCGGCCAAGGAGCGCACCGAGCGGGAAAGGCAAGAGGCACGGGTGGGCGAGGTGCAGCAAGAGCTCCAAGCTCTCGTGTCGAGGCATGAGGCGTTGGAGCATGACTCGAAGACAGGAGAGTCCGAGCTTGCCGCGGCCCTCGAAAGCGCAAAGAGTGCCAAGGCCGAAGCCCAAAAGGCCCTCCAAGAGATTGATGCGATGAAGAAGATAGCGGTGGGTAAGGCATTCTATATGCAAAGCAAGCATGTGAAAGTAAATTACATGTTACTTACCCGAATCCGGAGCTCTCCAGGAGCGTTCGCAGATTTGCCCCGCAGTGTGTCGGATGCCGCACAGTTTTACCAGGCCGAGGAGGGAAGCTCAACGGAGAAGCTGTTCTGGTCTCAGCATACTGGGACCGAACATCCGATGCCTCTGAGCGACCAGCTAAAGCAACTGATCGAGCTGCACAAAGCAGCCGAATAGGCCATGAAGGGCTTTATAGTCCGGCTGTGGCCTGGCGACGCCCTTTCCAACAGCTATTTCGGCTTGGTGAGGTGGCTTGTGGATGCCTGCCCACGGCTGGAAGTCGTCAAGCGGTCCATCTGCATCGAAGGTACACGCTGGGCTTTCACCCGTGTGAAGGTGCAATGGGCTAAGCTAGACGTCGTGAAGCTGATCAAGGAAGGGCCGCTGGAGGGCAAGGAGCATCGCCACCCTGAGATGTGTTATGAGGGTGTCCTGAAGGGTGCTCGTCTCGTAGCGGACGAGTGTACGAAAGATATAATATTCGAGTGAATTCGCTCGTGTAATTCTGTAGTTATGAAAACTTGTTCATATGCGCCATGCAACGCTTGTTTGAATTTAAAATATTACCTTCTGTTCGGCTGTTTATCAAATCAGAGAGATGGCTAGTCGTCGGCTTCTGCCCCCATGCCACGAGTGTTGGGGTGTTCGGGATAAACCTGAGCACTCTTGTTCCCATTTTTGGGTCCTTCGAGGGAGGCGCTCAGCACGACGAACAAGGCAATCGGACTAATAATGCTTTATCACTCTCACTTAGCCATAGAATTCTATAATTTTAAATTTCGGCGAAGCCCCTGGTATCCGGAAGGCCGAATCTGGGGCGCGATACACGCCTTAAGCCGGACAGGGCCGACTCCTCGCTCTAAGCGGCATAAGTCTTAAAGACTCGAAAACCTCTCAAATAGCGACCAGTCTCTCGCCTTATCATGACAGTCAGTTTTAGCTTTCTCTACTGAGGTGCTTAGCCCAGTAGAACCGGGGCACAATCGCAGTAGTTCTCCCAGTGCTACCTTTGCCGATATAGCGAAACGTAAGGTACCAAAACATGGGAGCCGGGCAAACCCAACTATTGACCCAAGACATGATTCGGAGCTGATGCATATAATGCTATAAGTTCGGGTGTCGCACTTGTGAAAGTGTTCGGACTTCTCACACCATATTGTGGGGTACTTAAGCCCCTGGTGTATTGGCCGTACCAAAGTGTACGGTTGCAAGGTGTCAATAATGAACATATATATATATATATATATATATATATATATATATATATATATATATATATATATATATATATATAGGGTCGCGCTATTCGTCACCCTGGTTGAGGAATAGTTATTCTTCACCCCCCTTTATTTTACCATCAATGCACCGTAATTTTACATTCCGTAAGTTTTGTCTTATTTTTGACGTAAAAAGAGACCGTAAGAAAATATATAATCGCCGCAAAAAATATTTTATGTTATGTAAAATTACAAACGTAAAAACATAGTCTAAAATACACATAAACTACAAATTTTCTTGTCTTATGACCTATATTTTTATTTTCTTATGTTAAATTTTACGTAGTGAATTAATAGGAATGTAACTATTTGAATTCTAAACATAATTTAATTATGAAATGATCGTAAGATTACCTCGGGTGAAGAATAACTTATTATACACCCTGGATGATGAATAGTAACACTATATATATATATGGTGGGTCTATTATGATAACACCCCTTAAGAGTCTTATTCTGCTAACACCGAGTCTTATTCTGATAACACCTGTGTACTCCGACGACCACCGGCCTGCCCCATTACCCACCACTCCCCTCGAGCCCGAGGGCCACAACCTCCCTCCCCTTCCGCATCGGTGCCCCGCACCACCACCACCTACCCCAAGCCCGGCAGCCCACCATCACTCCCACAGTCGGCGGCCACCGCGGCGCCCCACCCCACCACCACCAGAACCCCGCCCCTCTCCCACCCCACCCCACGCACCACCAACCTCCCCTGCTCTTCCTTCTAATCCCACGCACCGCGGCCCCACAGAGCCATGGTCCGCCGCCTAGCTAGCTACCTCCAGCGGCCAACCACCGAAACCGCGGCGGCCTGGATCCGTCCTCGCCTCCTCCACACGAGACACCTCTCCCCACATCCCTCCACCACCTTCCTCCTAGCCCCATGCCTTCCTCCACATCTGGTGGCCAAATTAGCACCAGATCCTGCCGACGCCGATGGAGATGGCCGCCTCCAACCACCATGGCCTGGATCCATGGCTCTCTCCACCGTGCTTTGACTCTCGCCGACGTCCACCGGGATCGACCTTCCCATGCGGATTCGCCATCTCCATGCCTCGTCGCAAGCCTTTGTCCATGCGGCTCACGACCGCATCTGTGTAGTGCGGAGCACGCGCGTGTGCAGTCCGCGGCTCTTGGGCGGTTGCTCCCAAGCCGGAGCTCCCCAAAAGCCGGCGACAGGGACTTTCTACCTCCGCCCCCTGTTACTTGGCATTCCAGGGCGATGAAGGTGGGCGGATGGATTTAGTTCTTTTGATTTATAGCACTGCTACTCCCTATTCTTCTTCTTTCCATATTCTCTGAAATATTTTTTGGTTGTTGTTGATGTTTAGCATGGAGGATTAGCTCAGGTTTACCACTACAGTGCGTGGCGTGCATCTCCCACGGTTCAGCTCATGGGTGTGCACTCCAGCGATGCAATTTGTGGGTTTTCAACTGATAGCAGTGCGATTTGGCTTTATAGGGCAGGGCATAATTGATAGACGGGGGATTATGGTTGATGTTGATACAGTGCAAAATGCCTCTTCATGCAGTTCTTTGGCTCCGGAGCGAGCAGTCGAGAGGACACCGGCATGCAGCCCCCATCCCCCGTACTTGTCCACTAAACCTGTAGAAGCCCATCATGTTGTAGTGTATATGAGCATATGGCCTGCAAGTGTTCACTTCTGTTTTTCTCTTGCAAGGATCAGTTCACCTCTTCGGTGGAAAAAAAGAAGGAAATTAAAACCCCACTCGCTGACGAGACAACAACCCATGAGCACCATGCACGTGCAGTCCCTTTTGGGTATGTTTGCAATGCGGTGTGTGTATGGGTGCAGTCTACCCCATTGGTCATCAGTGTATTTTTTGAGAAAAGGAAATGTTTGTTGTCACATGTGGCGGTTTCACTTATTTTTTGGATATGCTTGCAATGCGGTGTGTGTACGCATGCAGTGTGGTTCGCTTTTGATGTCTGAAAAAAATGCATTTAAAAAATCAATACAGTGCACTGGTCCACTTAAGCCTATGAAAAAGTTAGAACAAAGACAAAAAAGACAACAAAAACACATATGGTTCACTTACAGTAGTGTTGCGGTTTACTTCGGTACTATTGCGGTTCAATCACCCCAAAAAAATTTGAAGTGCAGAAAAATGTTACGGAAAACAATAAAAAAAGGTAATGCGGTCCACTTGTCGATAGTTTTGCAGTTTACTTACGCCCGATGTGAAGCACAATCCACTTTCTTGTCCGGGAAATTTACGTCTGACAAAAACGAATCATGCAGTTCTCTTGCCCGTCTGATGCAGTGCAGTTTTTAGTCTAAAACAGTGCGGCCGGACCTATGATTTTGTTCATCTCGTAAGTGTAAAGAAAAAAATGTTACCGAAACGACAAAAAAGTAATGAGGTTCACTTCTTGATAGTGTTGTGGTTCATTTACACCCGATGTGAAGTGCACTCTACTTTCTCGTCCTTGAAAAAATTACGTTTGAATAAAAAGAAACCATGCAGTTCTCTAACACGTCTGATGCAGTGCGGTTGTTCGTCCGATGAAGTGCGGTTTTCAGTCGGATGAAGTACCCACGTCGATTCGGGTGTTGCGAAAAACAAACTGTCCGCATTTCGGTAAAATCGAAACTGCTCCTAAACCGTAAGGAATTAGAGAGAGTGTTCTACATGAAAAAGTTGCGTCTCGTTGATATCTTTCCAACAGCGTATGATTTGAATTATTCTGACCAGCTGTTCATAAATATTTCGCGAAAAACAGCCGCTGCCTCTCGAAGTCAGCCGCACGATTTTCAAAATTAACTAAAATCCGTAAGGAATCTCAAAACCATTTCAACATATGAAAGTTGCGCCTTATCCGTAGCTTTCCAACGGCGTATCATATGTCTTGTTTCGACAAACGGTTAGAAAACTGGAGCAAAAATAGTACCAAAAAATTCAAAAAAATTGAAAAACAGAGTTCCGCGATTTAGTAAATTTGAAACTGCTCTTAAACCGTAATGAATTAGAGAAAGATTTATATATAAAAAAGATGCGCCTCGATGATATCTATCCAACGGCGTATCATTTGCTTCATTCCAACAAGCGGTTTGGAAAAAAACACGAAAAAACGCTCGCTGCCACTCGTCATCCGCCGCACTATTTTCAAAACTGCTCCTAAACCGTGTGAAATCTCGAAAAGTGTACAACATGTCGAAATTGCGCCTAATCCATAGCTTTTCAATGGTATATTACACGCCTCATTCTGATAAACGGTTAAAAAATTAGAGCGAAAACAGTACCAAAAAAATAATGCGTGCAGTTTTTTCCGACGAGAAGTTCACTAGTCTCTATTGCAGTGCTCGTCGTCAAAATGATGCAGTGCGCTTCTGTTGAGCGTGTAGTGCTGAAGTGGTGTGCAGAATAGTTATTCTGCTAATATTAGCAGAATAGACCGTCTGTGTGTGTGTGTGTGTGTGTGTATATATATATATATATATATATATATATATATATATATATATATATATGGTCGCGCTATTTGTCACCCTGGATGAGGAATAGTTATTTTTCACCCCTCTCTATTTTACCATCTATGCATCGTAATTTTACGTTCCGTAAGTTTTGTCTTCTTTCTGACATAAAAAGAGACCGTAAAAAAATATATAATCGTTGTAAAAAAAATTATATTATGTAATTTACAAACGTAAAAACATAGTGTGAAATACACATAAATTGCAATTTTTTTTGTCTTATTACCTATATTTTTAATTTTTTTTGTAGCAAATTTTACGTAGTGAATGAATATGAATGTAACTATTTGAATTCCAAACGTAATTTAATTATAAATAATAGTAAGATTACCTCGGGTGAAAAATAAATTATTTTGCATCCTGGGTGATGAATAGTATCACTATATATATATATAGGAAAATGGTTGTGTACTCCTGGGAGTACGTACTCCCGCTCCTCATATACCACATAGATGAATCTTTTATACCTTTTTATTATTTGTAATATACCTTATTAGTAATTATTAGATACCCCAAAATGAGTTTCATGAAAAAATTAATGTGAGTCTATGTATTTTTAAATATTTACGTATATACTGATGTGTTTGTACGTGAGGTATATTACAAAAAGTACGTCGCAGATGATATTTTTTCAACTAAACTCATATTGGGGTATCTTACAATATTTAATAAAGTATATTGAGAATAATAAAGAGGTATAATTAATGCGTATATGAGGTATATTAAGGATCGAAGTACATACTCTTAAGAGTACAGAAGAGGAGTTATATATATATATATATATATATGGTCGCGCTATTTGTAACCATGGGTGAGGAATAGTTATTCTTCACCCCCTCTATTTTACCATCAATACATCGTAATTTTATGTTCCGTAAGTTTTGTCTTATTTCCGACGTAAAAAGAGACCGTAAGAAAATATATAATCATCGTAAAAAATATTTCATGTTATGTAAAATTACAAACGTAAAAACATAGTGGAAAATACACATAAACTACAAATTTTCTTGTCTTATGACCTATATTCTTATTTTCTTATACTAAATTTTACGTAGCGAATCAATAGGAATATAACTATTTGAATTCCAAACGTAATTTAATTATGAAATGATCGTAAGATTACCTCGGGTGAAGAATAACTTATTCTGCACCCTGGGTGATGAATAATATCACTATATATATAAAGAAAAATGCAATAAAAGCCTTAATGCTATGCATTGTTTATTAAAAAACATGCGTTAGAGCAGAATGATACATGTAGTGCGATAAGCAAAAAGTAGGACTATGTCCCCTCCAAGGGCAAGCTGAGGAGTAATATTAAAGCAAGTATTTCACTCGTTATCGTAATCCACCTGGGAGATCCGTGGTGTGATGTAGCTTTCTGCCTCCTTGGTTGTTGCATCATGTGTTCGGCAATCATACTGCCGGACGGGGTTTCCAAGGATTAATGTCCTGAAAGAGAAAAAAATAACAAAGCGGGAAGCCCCTAGTGCGGTTTAAGCCGCGTCTAGGGGCGTGCCGTAGTCGTGCCCATGGTATTTTTAATGCACAATTATGTACGCGTGGCATGAGTTTCGCCGTTTGGCTTGGGCCGGGGTGGGGGCTGCATTGCTATGCGAGCTTGGAACGTGCCAGGCGGTTCTGTTGCCGATTACTCCGGGCGCGCTTGAAGGTGTTCGGGTCCTTAAACGCCGAACTAGTGGATTGCCTTGAGAGGCTGCTTTGCGCTTCCGCTGCGAAGGCCGCAGTGTGCTCCTCCGTTCGGAGAGAGCACTCTGTATTACCATTAACTTTAATGACCCCCTAAGGTCCTGGCATCTTGAGCTTGAGGTATGCATAATGCGGTACCGTATTGAATCTCGCAAATGCGGTTCGCCCGAGCAGTGCATGATAAACACTGCGGAACGGGACTATATCGAAGATTAACTCTTCGCTTCGGAAGTTATCCGGGGACCGAAGACCACTTCCAGTGTGACTGAGCATGTGCAATGGGCCTCTGGACCTGGTATGACGCCTTTAAAGGTCGTTTTTGTGGGTTTGATCCTTGAGGGGTGACGGTGTCCTGGACTAGGGGGGACTCACCACGTCGTCTCCCAATCTATTAGATTGGGCCGAGGACCCCCGTGGCCGTATACTCATGGGCCAGTTCGGACGGCTGCCGCATACAAGGAAGATTCCACAAGACTTGGCGATCAAGACAAGGACTTCTCCCCACCGGCGTATTCGGCTAGGACTCTTGTTATCCTAGGCCTCCGGTGCATTATATAAACCAAGGCCAGGCTAGTCGATAGAGAGACAATATATACAACAATCATACCATAGGCTAGCTTCTAGGGTTTAGCCTCCTTGATCTCGTGGTAGATCTACTCTTGTACTACCCATATCATCAATATTAATCAAGCAGGAGTAGGGTATTACCTCCATCGAGAGGGCCCGAATCTGGGTAAAAACATCATGTTCCCTGCCTCCTGTTACCATCTGACCTTGACGCACAGTTCGGGACCCCCTACCCGAGATCCGCCTGTTTTAACACCGACACTGGTGTTTTCATTGAGAGTTCCGCTGTGTGATCGACAAAAGGATCGATGGCTCGCCTGCAGATCAACTGCGACTTCGGCATCTTCGTCACCAGCTCGACTGGTCACCTTGGTTCGACCAAGAATTGCGCCTCGTGTTCGGATCACCATGTCCGGACGAGGGCCTTCATCAAACATCAACTCCGATCTCTATCAAGATCACGGAGGAATCATCTATGGAGCTCGGGGGCTCAACGTCAACATTGCCCTCAAGCGACCGTGCTGTTTTTCTGGACAGCGAACTCGTATCTGCCACCACCACCTCCTCGAGTATCGCTTTGACGATCGCTTTGGTGGAATTGTGCGGAATTGAGTCTACAACAACCCTGGAAAATTTCGTCGAGTTCCGATGGAGGAATCTCTGGCAATCCACGATATACCGGAGCCCTGTCAAATCTGGACGGGAATTTGGATGAGTTTAGGGCGTGGTGTCCAGCTTCTAGCTCGGACGTCCTTTGGAAGATCCAACCGTTGATCGGCTGCGGAATTCCTATATCTACCACCTCTCAAAATTTCGGCTCGATCCGACCGTCCAAACTCCGGGAACCTTCCGATTAGTGCATCACTTTTCGGATCTGTTTTCTGCGCGAAAACGAATCCGACCCGAGTTCATCTTTTTTATGAACAGGATTTCGACATCCCTTTTGAAGGAAGTTTTGTATGGGGTATTGTGTTTTGTTCCCGAACACATCCCACTAACTGTAAGATCTTTTGAACATGATCTTCAACATCATGCTGGTGTCAAACCAGTCCGGCAATATTACTCCACGGCTGCCGACCTGCGCTAGACACGGCGTCACTTTGTTGAGCCGAGCTCAACTTCTTCGGATCATCATCTCGGCAAGCCGAACAAGAGCCCGGCATCGCGAAGGATAAATCATCACCAACATCGCCGCCCCACGGATTACACGGAGCGGGCATACCGGCATCGCCGCACGGTCGCTTCATCAAGCCGGCATCGACCATGTCACGACCTGCATCGACAGGGCCGCACTATTGCTTCTTCAAGCTGGTGTCCATCACGCCGACCTACTTCGACTCATCGGCTGACATCGAGGCTTGGACATCTCGGCTGGACCGGGGGCTTCTCCATCTCTTCATCAACCTACTCTAGACACTTCGGCGTCACTAGCCGACCAGCTCCGTCACGTTAGCTGGGCCGAGGGCTTTGCCTCGGCGAGTCAACCTTTACCAGCATTGCCATGTCTTCGTTTTATCGCCCATCAGGCAATGGGTGTGCGGAGCGGGTCCTAATTTTAGGAATCACCTTCCTTCGGATTGCTACAACAAATATACCAGGTGCTATTAATCCCAGTATTTTTTGCTTGTTTGGGTTCATTTTTCCCAAGGAATTATTACTCTGGTTTGTCCGTCATATGTACACAGGTCTATCAAATGGTGGCTGCATTAACGACAATCGCATGGTGGTTCGGCCAGTTTCCGTACATAGTCCGGCGAACGCCGCACTCGGAGCTCGGACCGACCTGCGAATTCAGGCTTTGCCACGCCTTTACCGCATCACGCCGACGCCCTGCATCGACTTGACTTCGGCGCCAGGCCATATTTCTTTTATTACTCACTTTGCATAAATTATTTATTATGCAACGATTTTTTTAATTATCATTATTACTATTATCTCCGGTTTGCACTATTTTTTGTGCACAGGAAAATGATCGGGGACTTCGGCGTCACTCTGCCGGTCTGCATTGACCGTGCTATGTCACCACTTCGGCGTGTCGAGCTCTCCGCTCCGCCACCTCGGGACCGGCTTGGGGGATGGAACCTTGCCCCGCATCAAGCTCGGACCGCGTCATCAATACCGAACACATTAACCAGCTAAGTCGCTTTCATGCTCAAAGCTTTAATTTCTAACTTGTGTTCGGTTCGACCAAGCATTATACTTTTTTGGAAAAAAGTTGCTTGTAAAAAATTTCCTTGTCCAAACTTTGTTTGTGACGCATAAATTCAAATACCCCGTTTACTTGGGGGCTTCCTTTATGAAGCTTTTCCTGTTGCATATGATTATACTTGTACGGCTTCGTTCCTTGTTCGTGTATTACGCCACAATATGCACCATATTGACTTAAGCGATTTGCAAGCTGGGTTGCCTCGCTCCTGTGTTTACCCCTACGTTCCCGATTGTTCGGCTAGGGAGTAAAGGGAGCACCTCTGCGATTGTCACGATCGGGTCAACCCGAGCCGGACCTCAGACTGGGTGAAGCCGAAAGCTAGCGCTCTTATAGTTTTCAATGATGGTCGGCACACAACGGAACTCATGAGTACAAAAAATCTATTGCACAAGTCTCATAATAACAATGAGCACCGAAGAAAGGTATCGGTGGGGGTACTATTTTCTTCGAAGATGCTTCTTACACTTCGCAGTAATATAGCATAAGTTCCCTGAGCGCGCTTTGTCTGTTACAGCCTTATGGCCTGATTGCCTGGTTATTGGAAACACCGTCGATATTCTCGACCGATGGAGTACATAACACTTTTCGGTCCTTGACCGAAGAGGGAGAAGCTGACGGTCGGTTAAGACGCGTTTAAAGTTCGGTTGAACATAGATATGATATAAGTACTTAGGTACATGCAATCATTCTTCTACCCAAGTCACTTGGGGGCTCTTAAGTTTATTTGAGCCATTTTATAATAAGTGTTCTTCTTCTTAGTCGTTGCAAAGTTTTATTATTATTATTTATCACTCCTTTTTTCGACATGAGTGTGTGGTCACTAGCCGGGGAGCCTAATTTCTCTCTCAAAGCCGCTAGAGTTTAGTTTGCTAAACTGGCCTGATGAGAAGTACTCCGCCCTCGGGATAGGAGGTTGAAGCTGTAGGCTGACCTGCTCGAAGTCTTGAGATAGTATGTATCATGTTAAAGCATGACAGAAGCACTTCTTTTTTCTAAGACCAACTTTCGGATTGGCACCGAACACTTGATATTGTTCGGACGTCATGTTTTTACTGAAGTTTCTTGGTTTTCCAAGCTTTTTGGCACTTTTAAACTATTTGTGCTTTTCTAGCATTAGTCTCGCAGTGCAATGCCGGACACCTTTAGGGATTCGGCAAAAACATTCTCAGATATTGCTATATATGCATCGGTTTCGAATTGTGTCTTCGGCCAATAGTTGGGTTGCCCGGCTCCTGCACTTGCTTCCTACGTTCCGTTTTGTTCGGCTAGGCGTGCAAAGGGAGAACCACTGCGATTGTACTTCCAGCTCACAGGTTAAGCACCTTAGTGGAGAAAGCCGAAAACTGACTTTCACAATAAGCGTAAACTGGTCAGCGATCCGATGACTATGTTAAATGATGGGCCGTTCATAACATTGGCCGAAGTGCTTACGGCTTGACCCCGACTGTCACCGAACACTACCGGGGGCTATTAACTGGCCTCCCAAACTAAATCCTCAATATTTTGCTCTTACATTAGAGCTAAGGTTTAATGATCATGCTTAGCATGACAACCCAAAGAAAGGAACCGATAGCGGGACTATTTTCTTTGGAAGACATTTCTTCTGTTAAACAGTAATATAACATCTCTCTGCGTACCTTTGTTTATAAAACCGTATGGCCAGATTGCCTTGTTTGTTGTAAATCTTTGCCCTCATAAAGGCTTTATAAAGTAGGACAAACACTCCTCGGCTACTGGCCGAGGAGGTGGAAGCCGATGGTCGGTCAACAAAGTTTTGTACAATGCGGATCCGAGCATTAATGACGTAAAGTACTTGGATACATAGAGTCATTACACATAATTTGTGATTTTACTATGGATATTGATCCTTAATTCGGCCACCCGTGCCCGCATTAAGGCTCGGGGGCTACTGGGCTTCGGGCTTATTATTTACAAATATTAAAGGGGCACATCGATCCCCTGATCTGGTGTTGCCACCCGACCAGTGTCTCGGGGGCTACTGCATTGCTTGTCCAATGCAGAAAATTTTATGTGCAATATAGTTTCCGAGGAGATTTTGATCCTCAGGTTGGTCGGCCGCACCCAACCTGAGTCTCGAGGACTGAGCATGCCGCTTTTAGTGTCCCTAAGTATTCTGCCGAGCTTGGACTTGATCCTCAGGCCGATTTTGCAAATCAACCTGAGTCTCAGCGGCTACTAGGATCAGCGGTCTTACGTCATCCTTCAGGTGCATCTCGGGTTTTAGACCGATACACACCTTGAGGGCTACTGGCTATATATCTCGGCAGAGAATAAATTGCACCAACAAAAAATATTCACAAAAATCGGCCCACATTCGGGGTGGTGCACCACCTGGGAAGCAGTCCGGCATAAAGCTCGGGCGCTAGTGGCTGGCTCCATAGAGGGAATTTCCGGCATTAAGCTCGGCTAAACTCCTTCAACTTTTTTGAACCAAGGTGATATGACACCTCGGATATAGTCCGGCATTGGAGCCTGGACACAGTCCGGCGTTGGAGCTTGGATATATTTCGGTGTTGGAGCTCGGATATACAGTCCGACATTGGAGCTCAGATACATAGTCCGGCGTTGGAGCTCGGATACATTCCGGCGCTAGAGCTAGGAAGCGGTCGACGTTGGTGCTCGGCTGCAAAAGACACCTCGAATGCAGTCCGGCGTTGGAGCTCGGACGCAAGAGGACCCTGCCTCCCGGGAACAACTCCAAACCCGAGGTATGGCATAAAAATAAACAAGGCATTGATAAAGGCCGGAAACTTAAAGGGGCTCCTCAGATACCCGACGTGTAAACTCGTCGAATGCATTTCGGCGATCCTCAAGATCGAAGATAAAGAAGATTTGTTGAACCAGTTTTCAAGACCGGCAACCAAAGATGAAGAACATTTCGAAAGAATCGAGGAGCGTCCCTAACTTGAAGACCGGTTCAGGGGGCTACTGACGGTGTCCTGGACTAGGGGGGACTCACCACGTCGTCTCCCGATCTATTAGATTGGGCCGAGGACCCCCGTGGTCGTATACTCATGGGCCAGTTCGGACGGCTGCCGCATACAAGGAAGATTCCACAAGACTTGGCGATCAAGACAAGGACTTCTCCCCACCGGCGTATTCGGCTAGGACTCTTGTTATCCTAGGCCTCCGGTGCATTATATAAACCGAGGCCAGGCTAGTCGATAGAGAGACAATATATATAACAATCATACCATAGGCTAGCTTCTAGGGTTTAGCCTCCTTGATCTCGTGGTAGATCTACTTTTGTACTACCCATATCATCAATATTAATCAAGCAGGAGTAGGGTATTACCTCCATCGAGAGGGCCTGAACCTGGGTAAAAACATCGTGTTCCCTGCCTCCTGGTACCATCCGACCTTGACGCACAGTTCGGGACCCCCTACCCGAGCTCCGCCGGTTTTGACACCGACAAGGGGTCTATACCCATTTTGCGCACCGTGTCCTGGTAAATGAGGTTCAGGCTGCTGCCGCCATCCATAAGGACTCGAGTGAGGTGAAATCCGTCAATAATTGGGTCTAAGACCAGTGCGGCAAATCCTCCATGACGGATACTAGTGGGGTGGTCCCTGCGATCGAAGGTGATCGGACAGGAGGACCAAGGGTTGAACTTTGGGGCGACTGGCTCCAACGCATATACGTCCCTGAGCGCACGCTTCCGCTCCCTCTTGGGGATGTGGGTTGCGTATATCATGTTCACCGTCCGCACTTGTGGGGGGAACCTCTTCTGTCCTCCGGTATTCGTCTGCCGGGGCTCCTCCTCGTCATCGCTATGCGGCCCCTTATCTTTGTTTTTGGCAACTAACTTGCCGGCCTGCTTGAACACCCAACAATCCCTGTTGGTGTGGTTGACTGGCTTGTCGGGGGTGCCGTGTATTTGACACGAGCGATCGAGTATACGGTCCAAACTGGACGGGCCCGGAGTGCTTCTTTTGAATGGCTTTTTCCGCTGACCGGGTTTAGAGCCTTTGAATCTGGCATTGACTGTCGTATCCTCGGTATTGTCGCTGTTAATGCGGCGCTTATGTTTGTTGCGACGTGACCTGCTATTGTCGTCCTTGGTATCCAAAGTACCATGGTTCTTTGATATGTTATTACTGCGAGCCAGCCAGCTGTCTTCTCCCGCACAAAAGCGGGTCATGAGTGTCGTGAGGGCTGCCATAGATTTCGGCTTTTCCTAACCAAGGTGCCGGCCTAGCCACTCGTTGCGGATGTTGTGCTTGAAAGCTGCTAGAGCCTCTGCATCTGGACAGTCGACAATTTGATTTTTCTTTGTTAGGAACCGTGTCCAGAATTGCCTGGCCGATTCCTCTGGCTGTTGAATTATGTGGCTCAAGTCATCGGCATCTGGTGGTCGCACATAAGTGCCCTCAAAGTTGTCGAGGAATGCGGCTTGCAGATCCTCCAACAGCCAATGGACTCTGCTGGCAAGCTATTGAGCCAATGCCGAGCTGGTCCTTTGAGTTTGAGTGGGAGATATTTGATGGCGTGTAGATCATCACCGCGTGCCATGTGGATATGCAGGAGGAATCCTCGATCCATACCACAGGATCTGTTGTGTCGTCGTATGATTCTATATTTACGGGTTTGAAACCCTCTGGGATTTGATGATCCATTACTTTGTCTGTGAAGCATAAGGGGTGTGCGGCACCTCTGTACTGGGCTATATCGCAACGCAGCTCCAACGAGTCTTGCCCGCTGTGTTCGGCCCGGCCGGATTTACTTTTGCTGTATCCGGCGTGACGACTATCGTCTTGCGTGGTGGTGCGCCCTCATGATCCGTAGATCGATCTTGCATATTTTGCTTTGTCCTCCAATACGTCTCGCAGGTCTGGCATATTTCCCCATGCCTTTTTATTTGAATGGCGTTGGGGTGCAGGCTGAGCTTTTGGCTGGAATGCCTCTCTGTTGCGACCACGAGGTGGCCGATCAGCCGCGTCATAGCTTCTTCCTCCAGTCGGGGTAGCAACCTGCATTTTGGGTAACTCTTGGAGGGGCGTTCGAGTTTATATTCCTCGGCCGCGAGGACTTCAGTCCATCTGTCAGCTAGCACATCTTGATCAGCTTGAAGCTGTTGCTGCTTTTTCTTAAGGCTATTTGCCGTGGCTATAAGCCGGCGCTTGAAGTGCTCTTGTTTGACGGGATCTTCTGGCACGACGAATTCGTCATCGTCGAGGCTTGCCTCATCTTCGGAGGGGGGCATGTAATTATCATCCTCCGCCTCTCCATTTGCCGCTCTCTCTGGAGGGCTGGCCTCTCCATCCTCCTGTCCTAGATCGTGCTGGAGGGGATTGTTGCCATCTTCGGCACTATCCGGAGTGTTATTACCTCCTGTGCCGGTATCACCACTTTTTCTTTGGCGGGACTTAGAGCGGCGCCGCTAACGTTGGCGCTTGGCTTGCTTCTTGGAGGGGTCATCCTCCGCTGTCTCGTCGCCATTGCCTTCTTTGGGTGTGTCCACCATGTATATATCGAATGATGAGGTGGCTGTCCAGTGCCCTATAGGCGCTGGTTCCTGTTCGTCTCCTGCATCGTTGTCCATACCGTTGATGTCTTCGAAGTCGAAGTCAAGCATGTCGGTTAAGTCATCGACAGTTGCTATGAAGTGGGTGGGCGTCGAATTTCTTCGTCGTCCGCATCCCAATCCTGCCGGTCATAATCCGGCCAGGACTCTCCTGACAAAGAGAGAGACCTTAGTGAATTCAGTATGTCGCCGAAGGGCGAGTGCTGAAAGATATCCGCGGCAGTGAACTCCATGATCGGTGCCCAATCGGATTCGATTGGCAGGGGCGCGGATGGTTCAGAGTTCGGAGGAGAGTCCGACAATGTGGAGTCACGGGCCTCGCGAAGGATAAGGTTGGTGTTCGGCTCGATCACCGTTGAGGCTGCAGCCTCCGCGGCGGGGTCTAGCCACCCGCCCTCGGTCAGCGCAGTTGGCTCCGAATTAAAGGTCGGAGTGGATGCGGGTGCGGCCTCCAGGGCACTGTTTGGCAGCAGAGCTAAATCATGCCCATCGTGACAGTGCAGCGCACTCGGCAGGGGCTCGAATCCGTCGAAGATCAAGTCTCCGCGGATATCGGCCATGTAGTTTAAGCTTCCAAACCTGACCTGATGGCCAGGGGCGTGGCTTTCAATCTGCTCCAGATGGCCAAGCGAATTGGCCCACAGTGCAAAGCCGCCGAATATAAAAATCTGTCCGAGGAGAAAAGTCTCACCCTGGACTGCATCGCTAACAGTGATCGAAGGAGCCATCAAGCCTGATAATGACGACACAGAGGAACTCTCAATGAAAGCACCAATGTCGGTGTCAAAACCGGCGGATCTCGGGTAGGGGGTCCCGAACTGTGCGTCTAAGGCGGATGGTAACAGGAGGCAGGGGACACGATGTTTTACCCAGGTTCGGGCCCTCTTGATGGAGGTAAAACCCTACGTCCTTCTTGATTTATTCTTGATGATATAAGTATTACAAGAGTTGATCTACCACGAGATTGAAGAGGCTAAACCCTAGAAGCTAGCCTATGGTATGATTGTATGTTGTCCTACGGACTAAAACCCTCAGGTTTATATAGACACCGGAGAGGGTTAGGGTTACACAAGGTCAGTTACAAAGGAGGAGATATCCATATCCGTACTGCCTAGCTTGCCTTCCACGCCAAGTAGAGTCCCATCCGGACACGGTACAAAGTCTTCAATCTTGTATCTTCATAGTCCAACAGTCCGACCAAAGGATATAGTCCGGCTGTCCGGAGACCCCCTAATCCAGGACTCCCTCAGGCTCCATGGCATCCATCACACCATACTCGGCAAGCATCTCGCCATCCACGTCTACCATCTCTTTGGAAAAGGCCGCCACGAGCTGGGCGTGGGCGGCCATGATCTGGGCTTGGATGGGCTCCATCGTCGCAAGGTATGCGGCGGAGGAACAAACGGCTGCTCAAACGCTCTCGGCGATTGCCAACTCTTCGTCCGTGGGTTGTCGACCGTTGTCGGAGAAGCTTTGTTCAATTTATGTGGTGACCACCACGAGATGGGCATGGGCGGCCTCCATCGGGGCTAAGGACACCGCTGCGGAATGGACAGCCGCTGTGCCGCTCTTGCCAGTTGCTATCCCCGAGGCAGATGTTGTTGTCGCCACCTGAGAAGCAACAACGACCGTTTGGGCTACCTTGTCCGCCCGGTCGCAGATTGCGGTCATGCTCATGCACCTTGTTAGCACGCGCATGGCGGCTGCGACCGCGCTCTCGCCGGAGGGGCCCGCCGAAGTTGCCCTCATGACGCGGATCCATGTCCCCATCTTTCACCGACGAGGATTGAACAGTGAAATGATATTTGGGGAGTGAGCTAGTGTGCTTGACATGCCGGCTGTGGACTGTAGCCGATGCACCTTCTCGCGTAAGCCATAGGCATACTATACACCAACGGTGCTCCAGGATATTTTGTACTGCATCTCACACGGTTGATGATAATAAACTGTATGGGATCTACTTGATTTTTCATCTTGATTTGAATTACATAATGGGGTCACAGCGGCAATGGACGGTGTTTGAATTGCTAGACCTTTTATCTACAGTGAACATGCAACTATATGTGTGTCGTAAAAAAATTGGAATTATTCAGGGTTCGATTGGAAATTTTATATATTAAATTGGTTTTCTAGCCGTTTCAGGTGCACAATTCAAAATTAAAGCACATGCACATGCTCCGGTGCACCAACATGGGTTGTAAAATCATATATGTGTCCATGGGTTTATGCTTATGTCCCATGCAAGAAATGGGGATGAATTTTGAACACCACGACACCGTGGCTCTCCGGGAAATGTTGAGGTACTTGCTTTTGTAATTCTAGTAAATCCAAAATCCTTTTGAAATTCATAAACCTTGGCATGCTATCATGGAATGACATCAACATGCCGGGGTAACAAATATTGTCCCATTTGGGGCAGGTTGTGGTATAAGCTTCCCACAAACTAGAGCTTCTCACAAGAAGCCTGATGGTTCCGTTAGGGAAACGTGTCACCTTTGTGGACAAAACAATATTCGTCGCCTCTTCTTCCTTTCAATTTTTTTCCTGGTGTCAACATAGAACAACAGGAGTGTCGTGTTAAATTTTGGATTTTTTCGGGGATTGTTTGGACATTTTTATACGCTAATTGAGGTTTCGAGGCATTTATGTGCATAATTCAAAATTGAACTACATGCACATGCTCCAGTCCATAAAAACGGGTTGCAAAATCAAATGTTTGTCCTTGGTTGCAAGATTAGGTCACATGCAAGAAATGAGAACGAATGTCAAACACCTTGACACCGTCGCTCAGTCGCTAACATTGAGATACATGGTTTTAAAATTCTAGTAAATCGAAAACTCGTCTGAAATTCATGAAACTTGACATGATATCATGGAACGGCAGCGACATGCCATGGTAAAAATATTGTCCTATTTGGGGCAGGTCTGGGTATAAGCTTCTCGCAAACCAGAGAGCTTCTCTCACAACAAGCCTGATGGTTTTGGTAGGGTACGTGCCACTTGGGGGACGAAACGATATTTGTTGCCTCTTCTTACTTTCAAAATGTTTCTCGTGTCAACATAAAACAACACGAGTGTGGTATCAATTTTTGGGATTTTTCAGGGTTCGCTTGGACATTTTTATACATTAACTGAGTTTTCTATGCATTCATGTGCATAATTCAAATATGAACTACATGCACATGCTCTAATGCATATAAATTAGTTAGAAATTCAAATCTGTGTCCTTGGTCGCATGCTTAGGTCCCATGCAAGAATTAAGCTTGGGGATGCTTGATACGTCTCCAACGTATCTATAATTCTTGATTGTTCCATGTTATTATATTATCCGTTTTGGATGTTTATGGGCTTTATTATACACTTCTATATCATTTTTGGGACTAACCTATTAACAAGAGGCCCAACCCAAATTCTTGCCTATTTCAGTGTTTCGAAGAAAAGGAGTATCAAACGGAGTCCAAACGGAATGAAACCTTCGGGAGAGTTATTTTTGGAACGGAAGCAATCAAGGAGACTTGGAGTTGAAGTCAAGGAAGCTTCGAGGTGGCCATGAGGCAGGGAGGCGAGCCTGCCCCCTGGGCGCGCCCCCACCCTCGTGGGCCCCTCGTGGTTCCCCTGACCAACTTCTTTTTCCTATATATATATATATATATATATATATCCATATACCCTAAAAACATAGGGGAGCAGAATAGATCGGGAGTTCCACCGCCAGAAGCCTCCGTAGACACCGAAAACCAATCTAGACCCGTTCTGGCACCCTGCCGGAGGGGGGAATCCCTCTCTGATGGCCATCTTCATCATCCCAGTGCTCTCCATGACGAGGAGGGAGTAGTTCTCCCTTGAGATTGAGGGTATGTACTAGTAGCTATGTGTTTGATCTCTCTCTCTCTCTCTCTCTCTCTCTCTCTCGTGTTCTTGAGTCGACACGATCTTGATGTATCGCGATCTTTGCTATTATATTTGGATCTTATGATGTTTCTCCCCCTCTACTCTCTTGTGATGAATTGAGTTTTCCCTTTGAAGTTATCTTATCGAATTGAGTCTTTAAGGATTTGAGAACACTTGATGTATGTCTTGCATGTCCTTATCTGTGGTGACAATGGGATATCACGTGATCAACTTGATGTATGTTTTGGTGATCAACTTGCGGGTTCCATGACCTCATGAACTTATGCATAGGGGTTGGCACACATTTTCGTCTTGACTCTCCGGTAGAAACTTTGGGGCACTCTTTGAAGTTCTTTGTGTTGGTTGAATAGATGAATCTGAAATTGTGTGATGCATATTGTACAATCATACCCACGGATACTTGAGGTGACATTGGAGTATGTAGGTGACATTAGGGTTTTGGTTGATTTGTGTCTTAAGGTGTTATTCAATTATGAACTCTATGATAGATTGAACGGAAAGAATAGCTTCGTGTTATTTTACTACAGACTCTTGACTAGATCGATCAGAAAGAATAACTTTGAGGTGGTTTCGTACCCTACAATAATCTCTTCGTTTGTTCTCCGCTATTAGTGACTTTGGAGTGACTCTTTGTTGCATGTTGAGGGATTGTTATATGATCCAATTATGTTATTATTGTTGAGAGAACTTGCACTAGTGAAAGTATGAACCCTAGGCCTTGTTTCAACGCATTGCAATACTGTTTGTGCTCACTTTTATCACTTGTTACCTTGCTGTTTTTATATTTTCAGATTACAAAAACCTATATCTACCATCCATATTGCACTTGTATCACCATCTCTTCGCCGAACTAGTGCACCTATACAATTTACCATTGTATTGGGTGTGTTGGGGACACAAGAGACTCTTTGCTATTTGGTTGCAGGGTTGTTTGAGAGAGACCATCTTCATCCTACGCCTCCCACGGATTGATAAACCTTAGGTCATCCACTTGAGGGAAATTTTCTATTGTCCTACAAACCTCTACACTTGGAGGCCCAACAACGTCTACAAGAAGAAGGTTGTGTAGTAGACATCAAGCTCTTTTTTGGCGCCGTTTCCGGGGAGGTTAGAGCTTGAAGGTATATCTTTAGATCTTGCAATCGAATCTTTTTGTTTCTTGTTTTATCACTAGTTTAGTCTATAAAATAAAATTACAAAAAATGGAATTGATGGTACCTCATATGCTTCATCTTTTTAATATCTTTCATGAAAATAAGGATTCCGATAATTGTGCTCAAGTGCTAGAAGAAGAATGCATTAGAATGTTTGGCACTAAATATTTGAATGATGAGCATGATTTCAATGTTGTTAGTATGAATTCCTTGAATATCCATGATGATATGCAAAGCCACAAGCTTGGGGAAGCTATGTTTGATGAAGATGATATTTTTTGTCTCCCAAGTTTTGATGAGCAAATTTATTATGATGATTGCATGCCTCCTATTTATGATGATTATATTGATGAAAGTGGATTTGGAGAGGTCATGACTTTATTTAGTAATGATTCCACTATTTCGGAAGAGGTTCCAATTGATTATGAGAACAAAGTTGCTATCTATGATGATTATTGTGATGACTTGTATGGTATTAAGAATAATGACAACCATGAAACTTGTCATCATGATTTTAGTTTTCAATTGGATTATGCCTCACATTGTAATTATTTTGTTGAGTTTTCTCCCACTATTATTCATGAGAAGAAATTCGCTGGAGAGTAATAAAATTTATATGCTTGGGGATCATGAAAAGAATGCTTTATATGATAGTTACATTGTTGAATTCATTCATGATGCTACTGAAAATTATTATGAGAGAGGAACATATGCTTCTATGTATCTCAATAATATCAAATTTCCTCTCTACATGTTGAAAATCTTGAAGTTATGCTTGTTTTGCTTTCCTATGCAAGTTGATTCTTGTTCCCATAAGTTGTTTGCTCACAAAATCCCTATGCATAGGAAGTGGGTTAGACTTAAATGTGCTAGTCATATTCTTCATGATGCTCTCTTTATGTTTCAATTCTTATCTTTTATGTGAGCATCATTGAAATCATCATGCCTAGCTAGGGGCGTTGAACGATAGCGCTTGTTGGGAGG
Source organism: Triticum aestivum (assembly GCF_018294505.1). Taxonomy (NCBI): domain Eukaryota; kingdom Viridiplantae; phylum Streptophyta; class Magnoliopsida; order Poales; family Poaceae; genus Triticum; species Triticum aestivum. Next base: position 542,905,013 of record NC_057809.1, on the reverse strand, counting down.
CAACCCAACTTCATTTTTGTTCTTTGATTTTTTTCTCATGTTTAATAATAAATAATTCATCTAGCCTCTGTTTATATGTGGTTTTTTGTTTTAATTAGTCTTTGTGCCAAGTATAACCTTTGGGAAGACTTGGGTGAAGTCTTTGCGATCTTGCTGTAAAAACAGAAACTTTAGCGCTCACGATTTTTTTACTGGAGAGTGCGATTACGTTGATTATTTTTGCAGATGATTAATGGAAAAATTTCTCACATCCACCAATTTATTTCAGAATTCTTGGGGTTACAGAAGTATACGTTTGATACAGATTACTACAGACTGTTCTGTTTTTGACAGATTCTGTTTTCATTGTGTTGTTTGCTTATTTTGATGAATCTATGAGTAGTATCGGAGGGTATGAACCATAGAGAAGTTGGAATACAGTATATATTACACCAATATGAATTTAGAATGTGTTCACAGCAGTACCTAAGTGGTGATTTATTTTCTTATACTAACGGAGCTTACGAGTTTTCTGTTAAGTTTTGTGTAGTGAAGTTTTCAAGTTTTGGGTAAATATTCGATGGACTATGGAATAAGGAGTGGCAAGAGCCTAAGCTTGGGGATGACCAAGGCACCCCAAGGTAATATTTCAAGGACAACCAAGAGCCTAAGCTTGGGGATGCCCCGGAAGGCATCCCCTCTTTCGTCTTCGTTCATCGGTAACTTTACTTGGAGCTATATTTTTATTCACCACATGATATGTGTTTTGCTTGGAGCGTAATTTTATTTTATTTTGTTTTGCTTGCTGTTTGAATAAAATACCAAGATCTGAAATTCTTAAATGTTAGATAGTCTTCACATAGTTACATAATTATTCAACTACTCATTGATCTTCACTTATATCTTTTGGAGTAGTTTGTCATTTGCTCTAGTGCTTCACTTATATCCTTTTAGAGCATGGCGGTGGTTTTATTTTGAAGAAGTAGATGAACTCTCGTGCTTCACTTACATTATTTTGAGAGTCTTTTAGAACATCATGGTAATTTTCTTTGGTTATGAATTTAGTCCTAATATGATGGGCATCCAAGACGGGTATAATAAAAACTTTCATATAGAGTGCATTGAATACTATGAGAAGTTTGATACTTGATGATTGTTTTGAGATATAAAGATGGTAATATTAAAGTCATGCTAGTGAGTAGTTGTGAATTTGAGAGATACTTGTGCTAAAGTTTGTGATTCCCGTAGCATGCACGTATGGTGAACTGTTATGTGATGAAGTTGGAGCATGATTTATTTATTGATTGTCTTCCTTATGAGTGGCGGTCGGGGATGAGTGATGGTCTTTTCCTACCAATCTACCCCCCTAGGAGCATGCGCGTAGTACTTTGTTTTGATGACTAATAGATTTTTCCAATAAGTATGTGAGTTCTTCATGACTAATGTTGAGTCCATGGATTATACGCACTCTCACCCTTCCACCGTTGCTAGCCTCTCTAGTACCGTGCAACTTTCGCCAGTACCATAAACCCACCATTTACCTTCCTCAAAACAGCCACCATACTTACCTATTATGGCATTTCCATAGCCATTCCGAGATATATTGCCATGCAACTTTCCACCGTTCCATTTATTATGACACGCTTCATCATTGTCATATTGCTTTGCATGATCATGTAATTGACATCGTATGTATTTGTGGCAAAGCCACCGTTCATAATTTCATACATGTCACTCTTGATTCATTGCACATCCCGGTACACCACCGGAGGCATTCACATAGAGTCATCTCTTGTTCTAAGTATCGAGTTGTAATTCTTGAGTTATAAGTAAATAAAAGTGTGATGATCATCATTATTGGAGCATTGTCCCATGTGAGGAAAGGATGATGGAGACTATGATTCCCCCACAAGTCGGGATGAGACTCCGATGAAAAGTAAAGAAAGAAAAAAGGGAAAAGGAGAAGAGGCCATAAAAAAAGGAGAAAAGGCCCAAATAAAAAAATAAAAAATGAGAGAAAGAGAGAGAAGGGGCAATGCTACTATCCTTTTTCCACACTTGTGCTTCAAAGTAGCACCATGATCTTCATGATAGGGAGTCTCCTATGTTGTCACTTTCGTATACTAGTGGGAATCTTTCATTATAGAACTTGGCTTTCATAACCCATAAGTATAGGGGATCGCAACAGTTTTCGATGAGTGTCGAACCCAACGAGGAGCTAAAGGCCGAACAAATATTCCCTCAAGTTCTATCGACCACCGATACAACTCTACACACACTTATGAGGGAATATTTGTTCTGCCTCAAGTTCTATCAACAGTTTGCAATAAGTAAGAGTGTCGAACCCAACGAGGAGCTAAAGGCAGAACAAATATCCCCTCCCACGCCATGGAGACCAAGGACCAGAGGGGAAACCATTCTCCCATCTAGGGAGGAGGTCAAGGAAGAATAAGAAGGAGGGGGGCTCTCTCCCCCTCGCTTCTGGTGGCACCGGAGTGCCACCGGGGGCCATCATCATCACCGCAATCTTCACCAACAACTTCATCGCCATCATCACCAACTCTTCCCCCCTCTATGCAGCGGTGTAACCCCTCTTTTACCCGCTGTAATATCTACTTGAACATGGTGCTCAACGCTATATATTATTTCCCAATGATGTATGGCTATCCTATGATGTTTGAGTAGATCCGTTTTGTCCTATGGGCTATGTGATGATCAAGATTGGTTTGAGTTGCATGTTTTATTATTGGTGCTGTCATATGGTGCTCTCCATGTCGCTTTACCTAGAACAAGTATGCAACTAGAAGTACTTTATAGGTGTTGTTGGATAGGTTTGCAAGATAATAAAGATTACATAAATAAAAAGTAGGGTCTTTTTAGATAAAGACACAACTAAGTTAGGTTTAGTAGAGAGCTTGTTGTTACGAGAAAGTTATTTGTCCCTAGGCAATCGATAACTAGACCGGTAATCATTATTGCAATTTTATTTGAGGGAGAGGCATAAGCTAACATACTTTCTCTACTTGGATCATATGCACTTATGATCGGGACTCTAGCAAGCATCCGCAACTACTAAAGATCATTAAGGTAAAACCCAACCATAGCATTAAAGTATCAAGTCCTCTTTATCCCATACGCAACAACCCCCTTACTCGGGTTTGTGTTTCAGTCACTCACGCAACCCACTATAAGCGAATCATAAACATATTGCAACACCCTATAGTGGGAATCCCTCACGCTTGCGCGATATGGAGAGCACCATAGGACAGCACCAATAATAAAACATGCAACTCAAACCAATCTTGATCATCAAATAGCCCATAGGACAAAATGGATCTACTCAAACATCATAGGATAGCCATACATCATTGGGAAATAATATATAGCGTTGAGCACCATGTTTAAGTAGAGATTACATCGGGTAAAAGAGGGTTACACCACTGCATAGAGGGGGAAGAGTTGGTGATGATGGCGATGAAGTTCATGGTGAAGATTGCGGTGATGATGATGGCCCCCGGTGGCACTCCGGTGCCACCGGAAGCGGGGGGGGGGGGGAGAGAGCCCCCCTCCTTCTTATTCTTCTTCCTTGACATCCTCCCTAGATGGGAGAATGGTTTCCCCTCTGGTCCTTGGTCTCCATGGCATGGGAGGGGCGAGAGCCCCTCCGAGATTGGATCTTTCTCTCTGTCTCTCTCTGTTTCTGCGTTCTCAGATTCTTCCCTTTCACCGTTTCTTATATTCCCGGAGATCCGTAACTCTGATTGGGCTGAAATTTTAACACGATCTCTATCCGGATATTAGCTTTCTTGCAGCAAAAGAAGGGCACCAACCGCCTTACAGGGTGGCCACGAGGGTCAGGGGCACGCCCAGGGGGGTGGGGTGTGCCCCCCTGCCTCGTGCCTCCCTCGGGCACTCTCGCGTGGATTTTACTTCCCAAAATCATATATATTCCAAAAAAATCTCCATTAGTTTTTATACCGTTTGGACTCCGTTTGATATGGATATTCTGCGAAACAAAAAACATGCAACAAACAGGAACTGGCACTGGGCACTGGATCAATATGTTAGTCCCAAAAATAGTATAAAAAGTTGCCAAAAGTATATGAAAGTTGTAGAATATTGGCATGGAACAATCAAAAATTATAGATACGACGGAGACATATCAGCATCCCCAAGCTTAATTCCTGCTCGCCCTCGAGTAGGTAAATGATAAAAAAGATAATTTTTGATGTGGAATGCTACCTAGCATAATCTTGATCACATATCTAACCATCGCATGAATATTAAGACACGAGTGATTCAAAGCAATAGTCTATCATTTGACATAAAAATAACAATACTTCAAGCCCACTAATAAAGCAATCATGTCTTTTCAATATAACAAGGCCAAAGAAAGTTATCCCCACAAAATCATATAGTCTGGCTATGCTCCATCTTCACCACACAAAATATTCACATCATGCACAACCCCGATGACAAGCCGAGCAATTGGTTCATACTTTTTAACGCGCTTCTGCTTTTTCAACCCTCACGCAATACATGAGCGTGAGCCATGGACATAGCACTATAGGTGGAATAGAATATGATGGTGGAGGTTGTGTGGAGAAGACAAAAGGGAGAAAGTCTCACATCGATGCGGCTAATCAATGGGCTATGGAGATGCCCATCAATTGATGTCAATGTGAGGAGTAGGGATTGCCATGCAACGGATGCACTAGAGCTATAAGTATATGAAAGCTCAAACTAAAACTAAGTGGGTGTGCATCCAACTTGCTTGCTCATGAAGACCTAGGGCATTTGAGGAAGCCCATCGTTGGAATATACAAGCCAAGTTCTATAATGAAAATTCCCACTAGTATATGAAAGTGATAACTCAAGAGACTCTCTATATGAAGAACATGGTGCTACTTTGAAGCACAAGTGTGGTAAAAGGATAGTAACATTGCCCCCTTTTTCTTTTTTTGCGGGCTTCTTTGGCCCCCCTTTTTTTATTTAGGCTACTTTGGCCTCTTTTTTTTTGGCGGGCAATGCTCTAATAATGATGATCATCACACTTTTATTTACTTACAACTCAATATTACAACTCGATACTAGAACAAAGATATGACTCTATATGAATGCCTCCGGCGGTGTACCGGGATGTGCAATGATCTAGCGTAGCAATGACATAAAAAACGGACAAGCCATGAAAACATCATGCTAGCTATCTTACGATCATGCAAAGCAATATGACAATGAATGCTCAAGTCATGTATATGATGATGATGGAAGTTGCATGGCAATATATCTCGAAATGGCTATGAAATTGCCATAATAGGTAGGTATGGTGGCTGTTTTGAGGAAGATATAAGGAGGCTTATGTGTGACAGAGCGTATCATATCACGGGGTTTGGATGCACCGGCGAAGTTTGCACCAACTCTCGAGGTGAGAAAGGGCAATGCACGGTACCGAAGAGGCTAGCAATGATGGAAGGGTGAGAGTGCGTATAATCCATGGACTCAACATTAGTCATAAAGAACTCACATACTTATTGCGAAAGTTTATTAGCCCTCAAAGCAAAGTACTACTACGCATGCCCCTAGGGGGATATATTGGTAGGAAAATACCATCGCTCGTCCCCGACCGCCACTCATAAGGAAGACAATCAATAAATACCTCATGCTCTGACTTCGTTACATAACGGTTCACCATACGTGCATGCTACGGGAATCACAAACCTCAACACAAGTATTTCTACTAATCCACAACTACCCACTAGCATGACTCTAATATCACCATCTTTATATCGCAAAACTATTGCAAGGAATCAAACATATCATATTCAGTGATCTACAAGTTTTATGTAGGATTTTATGACTAACCATGTGAATGACCAATTCCTGTCATCTCTCTAAATAGATATAAGTGAATCAAGAGAGTTTAAATCTTTCTATAAAAGATATGCCCACGCTCTATCAAATATAAGTGAAGCAAAAGAGCATTCTACAAATGGCGGTTTTCTATGTAAAGAGAAACAGGCAATCCAAACTTCAAATGATATAAGTGAAGCACATGAAGCATTCTAGAAAGCCATACTCAAAAGATATAAGTGAAGCACATGAAGCATTCTAGAAAGCCATATTCAAAGTAGCACCATGTTCTTCATATAGAGTCTCTTGAGTTATCACTTTCATATACTAGTGGGAATTTTCATTATAGAACTTGTCTTGTATATTCTGATGATGGGCTTCCTCAAATGCCCGAGGTCTTCATGAGCAAGCAAGTTGGATGCACACCCACTTAGTTTTCAGTCTGAGATTTCATACACTTATATCTCTTAGTGCATCCGTTGCATGGCAATCCCTACTCACTCACATTGATATCTATTGATGGGCATCTCCATAGCCCGTTGATACACCTAGTTGATGTGAGACTGCCTTCTCCTTTTTGTCTTCTCCACAACCACCATTCTATTCCACCTATAGTGCTATGTCCATGGATCATGCTCATGTATTGCGTGAAGATTGAAAAAGTTTGAGAACATCAAAAGTATGAAAAAATTGCTTGGCTTGTCATCGGAGTTGTGCATGATTTAAATATTTAGTGTGATGAAGATAGAGCATAGCCAGACTATATGATTTTGTAGGGATAACTTTCTTTGGCCATGTTAATTTGAGAAGACATAATTGCTTTGTTAGTATGCTTGAAGTATTATTGTTTTATGTCAATATTAAACTTTTATCTTGAATCTTATGGATCTGAATATTCTTGCCACAATACAGAGGATTACATAGATAAATATGTTAGGTGGCATTCCACATCAAAAATTCTGTTTTTATCATTTACCTACTCGAGGACGAGCAGGAATTAAGCTTGGGGATGCTTGATACGTCTCCAACGTATCTATAATTTTTTATTGTTCCATGCTATTATATTATCAACCTTGGATGTTTTATATGCATTTATATGCTATTTTATATGATTTTTGGGACTAACTTATTAACCTAGAGCCCAGTGCTAGTTTGTGTTTCTTCCTTGTTTTTGAGTTTCGCTGAAAAGGAAAACCAAACGGAGTCCAATTGACCTGAAACTTCATGGAACTTATTTTTGGACCAGAAGAAGGACATGGAGTAAAAGAGTTGGGCCAGAAGAGTCCCGGGATGCCCACGAGGGTGGGGGCGCGCCTCCCTACCTCGTGAACAGACCGGAGACCCCCTGACTTGTTCTCGATGCCAAAACCTCTTATATATACTGAAACCTCCAGAACATAACCTAGATCGGGAGTTCCGCCGCCAAAAGCCTCAGTAGCCATAAAAAACCAATCTAGACCCGGCCCGGCACCCTGCCGGAGGGGGGAATCCCTCTCCGGTGGCCATCTTCATCATCCTGGCGCTCTCCATGACGAGGAGGGAGTAGTTCACCCTCGGGGCTGAGGGTATGTACCAGTAGCTATGTGTTTGATCTCTCTCTCTCTCTCGTGTTCTTCATTTGACACGATCTTGATGTATCGTGAGCTTTGCTATTATAGATGGATCTTATGATGTTTCTCCCCCTCTACTCTCTTGTAATGGATTGAGTTTTCCCTTTGAAGTTATCTTCTCGGATTTAGTCTTTAAGGATTTGAGAACACTTGATGTATGTCTTGCATGTGCTTGTCTGTGGTGACAATGGGATATCATGTGATCTACTTGATGTATGTTTTGGTGATCAACTTGCGGGTTCCGTGACCTCGTGAAGTTATGCATAGGGGTTGGCACATGTTTTCGTCTTGACTATTTGGTAGAAACTTTGGGGCACTCTTTGAAGTTCTTTGTGTTGGTTGAATAGATGAATCTGAGATTGTGTGATGCATATCGTATAATCATACCCATAGATACTTGAGGTGACATTGGAGTATCTAGGTGACATTAGGGTTTTGGTTGATTTGTGTCTTCAGGTGTTATTCTAGTACGATCTCTATGATAGATTGAACGGAAAGAATAGCTTCGTGTTATTTTACTATGAACTCTTGACTAGATCGATCAGAAAGAATAACTTTGAGGTGGTTTCGTACCCTACAATAATCTCTTTGTTTGTTCTCCGCTATTAGTGACTTTGTAGTGACTCTTTGTTGCATGTTGAGGGATTGTTATATGATCCAATTATGTTATTATTGTTGAGAGAACTTGCACTAGTGAAAGTATGAACCCTAGGCCTTGTTTCAACGCATTGCAATACCATTTTTCCTCACTTTTATCACTTGCTACCTTGCTGTTTTTATATTTTCAGATTACAAAAACCTATATCTACCATCCATATTGCACTTGTATCACCATCTCTTCGTCGAACTAGTGCACCTATACAATTTAACATTGTATTGGGTGTGTTGGGGACACAAGAGACTCTTTGCTATTTGGTTGCAGGGTTGTTTGAGAGAGACCATCTCCATCCTACGCCTCCCACGGATTGATAAACCTTAGGTCATCCACTTGAGGGAAATTTGCTACTGTCCTACAAACCTCTGCACTTGGAGGCCCAATAACGTCTACAAGAAGAAGGTTATGTAGTAGACATCACGCAGCCGCGGTGTAGTGATACGTCTCCGCCGTATCTATAATTTTTGATTGTTTCATGACAATATTATACAACTTTTACATACTTTTGACAACTTTTTATATGATTTATTGGACTAACCTATTGATCCAGTGCCCAGTGCCAGTTCCTGTTTTCTGCATGTTTTTTGTATCGCAGAGTATCCATATCAAACAAAGTCCAAATAGAATTAAATTTCACGGAGAATTGTTTTGGAATATATGTGATTTTTGGGAGTTGGAATCACCACAAACGAAGGCCCACATAGCCCACAAGACACCAGGGCGCGCCAGAGGAGCCTAGATCGCGGTTGTGGGTTGTGCTCACCTCGTACGTCGGTTGGAGCTCTACTTCGGGCGCAAGGAAGCTTATATCCAGAAACAAAATCATGTTAAAATCTCAACGCAATCGGAGCTATGGTTCTCCCGCAATATAAGAAACGGTTTTCGGCCAGATCTGGGGAACGCGAAACAGAAGAGAACAGAGAGGGAGATCCAATCTCGGAGGGGCTCCCGCCCCTCCGCCGCCATGGAGACCATGGACTAGAGGGGGAACCCTCCTCCAATCTAGGGGGGAGGCCAAGGAAGAAGAAGAAGAAGGAGGGGGGCTCTCTCTCTCCCCCTCTCTCCCAGTGGCGTCGAAGTGCCGTCGGGGCTAGTATCGTGACGGCGATCTACATCAACAATCTTGCTACCGTCAACACCAACTTTCTCCCCCACTATGCAGTGGTGTAACACCTATTCTCCCCGTTGTAATCTCTACTTAAACATGGTGCTCAACTCCATATATTATTTCCCAATGATCTATGGCTATCCTATGATGTTTGAGTAGATCCGTTTTGTCCTGTGGGTTAACCGAGATCTTGGTTGGTATGGTTGTATATTTTATTTATGGTGCTGTCTTACGGTGCCCTCCGTCTCACGCAAACGTGAGGGGACCCTGCTGTAGGGTGTTGCAATACATTCATGATTTGCTTATGGTGGGTTGTGAGAGTGACAGAAGCTTAAACCCGAGTAGGTGGGTTGTTGCGTATGGGATAAAGAGGACTTGATACTTAATGCTATGGTTGGGTTTCACGACCTTAATGATATTTAGTAGTTGCAGATGCTTGCTAGGGGTCCAATCATAAGTGCATAAGATCCAAGTAGAGAAAGTATGTTAGCTCATGCCTCTCCCTCATGTAAGATTACAGGAATGATTACCGATACTTGTTATCGATTGCCTAGGGACAAATGATTTTCTTGTTGACAAAAGCTATCTCCTTTTATTACCTTGCAATTTATTCGTAGTTTTATTCATGCAAAGTACTCATAGTTTTATTCTCTCAAAATAGTTTCATACTTGTCTTAGGTAAAGCAAACGTCAAGTGTGCGTAGAGTTGTATCGGTGGTCGATAGAACTTGAGGGAATATTTCTTCTGCTTTAGCTCCTTGTTGGGTTTGACACTCTCATTTATCAAAGAAGGCTACCAAATGATCCCCTATACTTGTGGGTTATCAAGATCTTTTTCTAGCGCCGTTACCGGGGAGTTATAGCATGGGGTGAATATTCTCGTGTGTGCTTGTTTGCTTTATCACTAAGTAATTTTTATTTCCTGTTCTAAGTTGTTCTCTATATTTGGTTATGGATATGGAACACGAAACACCAAAAAAATTAGTTGTACCTGCTACTCATGGAGATGGGGAACCTCCTGAAACCCTCGATGCTTGTTTTGTGAAAGACATTATGCACTACTTTGATAATCCTGAGAAAACCCCATTCAACTATATAATGTGAGTAACGTTGGATCAATGTGAATACTTTAGGGATTATCGCTTGACTCATAAAAGGAAATTATTATGGGATCAAATTCATATGTTGAAATGGTATGCTTGGAATCTATGCTTGATATATGATTATACTTGTTGCTCTAGGATGAATGCTCCACATCCTCCCTTTTCATGCAAATTTAATGATAATGAAACCTTAGCTTCTTATGCTAATGGTATATATGATTACTATGATGTGGAACGAATAGAAGAATTTGTTGCTTTTAAGGGTCCTTCTGAAATTGAATCTCTATTTTTAAAGTGTGAAGATGATGATGATGCTGGCTATAGACATGAAAATCTTGCTATTCTTAAATATTGCTATTATAATTATGCATACAATTGCAATATTGATGTATTTATTGAGAATAACTCCGCTGTCCAAGAAGAGACTAATATTTTGCAGGAGTCTATGGAAGAAGAAATTGATGAAACCGTGAGCTCATTGGATGGAAAAGATGATGAGGAGAGCGAAGAACAAACGGAGGAAGAGTGGATTAGCTACCCGTGCCCACCTTCCAATGAGAGTAACTCTTCAACTCATACATTATTTAATGCCCCTTCATTCTTACCGAAGGATAAATGCTATGATAATTGTTATGATCCTGTTGATTCATTTGAAATATCCCTTTTTCATGAACTTGATGCTTGTTATGCTTGTGGCCAAGATGCCAATATGAATTATGCTTATGGAGATGAACTTGCTATAGTTCCTTATGTTAAGAATGACATTGTTGCTATTGCACCCACATATGATAGTCCTATTATCTTTTTGAATTCTCCCAACTACACTATATCGGAGAAGTTTGCTCTTGTTAAGGATTATATTGATGGGTTGCCTTCTTCCATTACACATGATGATTTTGATGAATATAATATGCATGTGCTTGCTTCTCCTACTTGCAATTATTATGAGAGAGGAACTACATCTCCGCCTCTCTATATTTCCAACACGAAAGAATTGCAAGAAACTTCTTATGCTATGTATTGGCCTTTACTTAATGTGCATGAATTATTCTTATATGACATGCCGATGCATAGGAAGAGAGTTAGACTTCGTCATTGCTTGATATATGTTGCTTTGTGCTCACTACTAAATGCCAAATCATTGTTAATTAAAATTGGCTTTGATATACCTTGGGATCCGGGTGGATTCATTACTTGAGCACTTTATGCCTAGCTTAATGGCTTTAAAGAAAGCACTGCCAGGGAGACAAAATGGAAGTTTTAGAGAGTCATTTTATTCTATTGAGTGCTTTTATATAGTTTAAAAACAAAAATATATAGAGGGGAACCCAAAACTTTTCAAAAAGGAAAATGGAAGTGAGAGAGACAAGCATTGTTGAAGTGGGGGAGCTCCTTGAACTTTGTTCATGCTTACAAAAACTTTGTGAATCTTAAATTACAGAAACTTTTCAACAAAAATAATTAACACCTTGTACAATTCCGTTGTATTATAAAAATAATGTGCCAAGATTTGCCTTTAGGATGTTTAAATTGCTTGTTGGTTTGTGCGGTGCAAAACAGAAACTTTGGTTGTAGTGTGAGATTTTACATTTTTTACCGGAACGTCAAATGGTTCTGAAACCTTTTGCAATGTCTTTCTATACAAAATGTTTATTTTGTCCTAATTTTTCAGAAATTTTTGATTTACAGAAGTATGGTGTATGTTCAAATCTTTATAGACTGTCCTGTTTTCACAGATTACTGTTATAACTTCATTATTTGCGTATGTTTGAATTCTTGTTGAAGCCTCATTGACTTGGGGCCATAGAATTGTGATAGCATACAGTGGGTAATGTTTGTTTATAATTATATAGTAATGTTATAGCAGTACATGATTGGATTTCATTGCCATGTTCGCTAACCCCGCCACTAAAAGTTTGGTTAAGTTTTGTGTGGATGAAGTGTTCGAAGATCGAGGAGGTCTCGATGCGAGGAGAAGGAGTAGGGGCAAGAGCTCAAGCTTGGGGATGCCCAAGGAACCCCAAGTAACTATTCAAGGAGACTCAAGCATATAATCTTGGGGATGCCCTGGAAGGCATCCCATCTTTCTTCAACAAGTATCGGTATGTTTTCGAATTCGTTTCATTCATATGATATGTGCAAATCTTGGAGTGTCTTTTGTGTTTATTTTTCACTTTTCTTTTATGCACCATGCTGGTATGAGATAGTCCATGGTTGATTTATATAATTCCCATTGCACTTCACTTATATCTTTTGAGTATGGCTTTATGGAATGCTTCATGTGCTTCACTTATATCATTTGAAGTTTGGATTGCCTGTTTCTCTTCACATAGAAAACCGTTATTTGAAGAATGCTCTTTTGCTTCACTTATATTTATTAGAGCATGGTCTTTTGTATAAAGAATTAAACTCTCATGCTTCACTTAGATCTATTTAGAGAGCCAAAAGGAATTGGTCAATTGCATGGTTAGTCATAAAATCCTACATAAAACTTATGGATCACTGAATATGATATGTTTGATTCCTTGCAATAGTTTTGCGATATAGAGATGGAATATGTGGGAGGTACTAGTAAATGGTTGTGTTTAGTAAGAATATTGGTGTTAATGTTTGTGATTCCCGAAGCATGCACGTATAGTCTCTTGTTATGCTATGATGTTGGAGCATGATGTATTATTGATTGTCTTCCTTATGAGTGGCGATAGGGGACGAGCGATGGTCTTTTCCTACCAATCTATCCTCCTAGGGGAATGCGTAGTAGTACTTTGCTTCAAGGGATAATAAACTTTTGCAATAAGTATATGAGTTCTTTATGACTAATGTGAGTCCATGGATTATACGCACTCTTACCTTTTCACAATTTGCTAGCCTCTGCAGTACCGTGCATTGCCCTTTCTCACATCGAGACATGGTGCAAACTTCGCAGGTGTATCCAAACCCCGTGATATGATATGCTCTATCACACATAAGCCTTATTATATCTTCCTCAAAACAGCCACCATACCTACCTATTATGGCTTTTCCATGGACATTCCGAGATATATTTCCATGCAACTTCCACCACTTCTGTTTGATGACTTGAGCATTCATTGTCATATTGCTTTGCATGATCATATAACTGACATAGTAGTTGTGGCTCAACCACTGTTCATCATGTTTCATACATGTTACGCTAGATCATTGCACATCCTGGTATATTGCCAGAGGCATTCATATAGAGTCATACTTTGTCATAGGTATCGAGTTGTAATTTTTATTTCTTTTGAGTTATAAGTAAATAGAAGTGTGATGATCATCAATATTCATTTTTAGAGCAGTGCCCTAGTGAGGAAAGGGTGATGGAGACTATGATTCCCCCACAAGTCAGGATGAGACTCCGGACAATGAGAGAAAACGAAAAAGAAAAAAAGAAAAAGAAAAAAGAAAAAGAAAGAGAAAGAAAAAAGAAAAAGAAAAAGAGAAAATAAATATACAAAGAGAGAATGGGCATTGTTAGTATCCTTTACCACACTTGTGCTTCAAAGTAGCACCATGTTTTTCATATGGAGAGTCTCCTATGTTGTCACTTTCATATACTAGTGGGAATTTTTCATTATAGGATTAGATGCACACCCACTTAGTTTTCATACTTATAGCTCTCAGTGCATTCGTTGCATGGCAATCCCTACTCCTCGCATTGATATCAATTGACGGGCATCTCCATAGCCCGTTGGTTAGCCGCGTCGATGTGAGACTTTCTTACTTTTTGTCTTCTCTATATTTACCCCTATCATCATACCCTATTCCACCCGTAGTGCTATATCCATGGCTTGCGCTCATGTATTGCGTGAGGGTTGAAAAAGCTGAAGCGCGTTAAAAAGTATGAACCAATTGCTTGGCTTGTCATCGGGGTTGTGCATGATGATACTTTGTGTTAAGAAGACAGAGCATGACAAGACTATATGACTTTGTAGGGATAGCTTTCTTTAGCGTTGATATTTTAAAAGACATGTGTTTGTTGGGATGCCTGAGTATTAATATCTTTATGTCAAATTATAGACTATTGCTTTCAATCACTTATGTCTCAATATTCATGCCATGACTAGACATATGATCAAGTTTATGTTAGGTAGCATTCCACATCAGAAATTATCTTTTTTATCATTTACCTACTTGAGGACAAGTAGGAATTAAGCTTGGGGATGCTGATACGTCTCCATCATATCTATAATTTTTGATTGTTTCATGCCAATATTATACAACTTTTACATACTTTTGGCAACTATTTACATGATTTATTGGACTAACCTATTGATCCAGTGCCTAGTGCCAGTTCTTGTTTTCTGCATGTTTTTTATATCGCAGAGTATCCATATCAAACGAAGTCCAAATGCAATAAAATTTCACGGAGAATTGTTTTGGAATATATGTGATTTTTGGGAGTTGGAATCACCGCAAACGCAGGCCCACACAGCCCACAAGACACCAGGGCGCCAGAGGAGCCTGGCTCATGGTGGTGGGTTGTGCTCACCTCGTACTTTGGTTGGAGCTCTACTTCGGGAGGAAGGAAGCTTATATCCGGAAAAAATCATGTTAAAATCTCAGTGCAATCGGAGTTACGGATCTCCCGCAATATAAGAAACGGTTTTTGGCCAGATCTGGGGAACACGAAAAAGAAGAGAATGGAGAGGGAGATCCAATCCCGGAGGGGCTCCGGAGAAGCAGCCAAAGGAGGCACCCAAGTAGGAGGAATCCTACTTGGGGTCCCTCCCAAGACGCGCCCCCTTTCCTTATTTGGAGTGCGAAGAAAGGCAGGGGAGGGTGCCCCCCTTTCCTTTATCCAATGAGAGGGAAAGGCGGGAGGGGCTAGCCCTCCCCTTTTCCTCCCCTAGGGCTGGCCAAACAAGGGAGGGGGCGCACCAGCCCGCTTGTGGGCTGGTCTGTCGCCTCCTTTGTCCCATAAGGCCCATATCTTGTCGGGGGGTGCCCGGAACCCCTTCACGTGACTCGATTCCTTCCCGGTACGTCCTGAAACACTTCCGGTGTCCAAATACCATCATACTATATATCTATACATATATATACATATATATATATATCAATATTTACCTCTTGTCCATTTCAAGACTCCTCGTCATCTCCCTGATCTCATCCAGGACTCCGAACAACATTCGGTCACCAAATCATATAACTCATATAACACTATATCGTCAACGAACGTTAAGCGTGGACCCTACGGGTTCGAGAACTATGTAGACATGACCGAGACACCTCTACGTTCAATAACCAATAGCGGAACCTAGATTCCCATATTGGCTCCTACATATTCTATGAAGATCTTTATCGGTCGAACCGTTATGACAACATACGTAATTCCCTTTATCCATCGGTATGTTGCTTGCCTGAGATTCGATCGTCGGTATCTTCATACCTAGTTCAATCTCATTACCGACAAGTCTCTTTACTCATTTCGTAATACATCACCTTGTGACTAACTCCTTAGTCATTTGCTTGCAAGCTTATGATGTGTATTACTGAGAGGGCCTAGAGATACCTCTCCGATACTGGGAGTGACAAATCATAATCTTGATCTATGCCAACTCAACAAACACCTTAGGAGATACCTGTAGAGCATCTTTATGATCGCCCAATTATGTTGTGACGTTTGATAGAACACAAGGTATTCCTCCGGTATCTGGGAGTTGCATAATCTCATAGTCGAAGGATGTATTTGACATGAAAAAAGTGATAGCAATAAACTGAACGATCAATATGCTAAGCTAATGGATGAGTCTTGTCCATCACATCATTCTCCTAATGATGTGATCCCATTATCAAATGACAACACATATCCATGGTTAGTAAACCTTAACCATCTTTGATCAACGAGCTAGTCTAGTAGAGGCATACTAGGGACACGGTATTTGTTTATGTATTCACACATGTATTTAAGTTTACGATTAATACAATTCTAGTATGAATAATAAACCTTTATCATGAATAAGGAAATATAAAATAACAACTTTATTATTGCCTCTAGGGCATATTTCCTTCAAAAGAACTAAGTCTTATGCAGAGGCTATTTCAGCACTAGTTCTGAAACTTGAAAATAGATTTATCTGTACCCATCCTACCTTGCAAAGATTGTTTTACAAGCTACCCGTTATAAAGCATCCTAAGGCTAAAAAGCTAGCTACCCTGGTTCTTATGAATTAATTTGATTTTATAGTACGGGAAGCTTGGGAAAATTTTAAATTTTATGGGATGAACCATGAAAAACTGGTGATAAACGAGATCCTTTATAATAGTGATTATATTTTGAGATGTTTGCTTGGAAATAATCAAAAAAATTATGACAATCTTAAAAAGGAAATCCCTGTTTTAGACATAATCAATTTTTTTATGATATTAATCAATACTATTCTTGGATTGTTGCTGGAAATCAAAGGGGATACGTAGACGGGCAACTTGATAATGCTAAAATTTCTATGGATAATGTGTTTCAAGTTATTTTTGCAAAACCTCCTGATAAGAACACATCTATGAAGAATAAGAAGAAAGATAATACTTAGATCTATGCATTATGCCTAGCTAGGGGTATAAAACGATATCGCTTGTTGAGAGGCAACCCAATGAATACAATTTATTTTTGTCTTTTCCTTTCTGTTCTTAAGTGTTTGCACATTTATGCTACTGTTATGATTGTGTTTTTTCATGTTTTAATTAGT
This sequence comes from Triticum aestivum, assembly GCF_018294505.1. Taxonomy (NCBI): domain Eukaryota; kingdom Viridiplantae; phylum Streptophyta; class Magnoliopsida; order Poales; family Poaceae; genus Triticum; species Triticum aestivum. Next base: position 542,888,001 of record NC_057809.1, on the reverse strand, counting down.
GTTTGTGCCAAGCAAAGCCTTTGGGATCATGTTGGGTGATAGTTGATTTGATCTTGTTGAAAACAAAAACTTTTGCACCCAGTAAAACAATTTTAATTTGTCACATAAGTGGGATAAAATCCTGATTTTTGTGCACAAGATTTGTGTACAAATTGCCCACGTTGTACTAATATTTCAGAATTTTTGGAGTTATAGAAGTATTCGAAGTTTTCAGATTGCTACAGACTGTTTGTTTTTGACAGATTTTGTTTTCTTTGCGTTGTGTGTTTATTTTGATGAATCTATGGTCTGTATTGGAGGGTATACGCCATGGTAAAGTTGGAATACAGTAGATATAATGCAAACATAAAATATGAGGTTTGCAACAGTACTTAGAGTAGTGATTTGTTTTGTTATACTAACGGATCTCCCGAAGGTTTTGTTGAGTTTTGTGTGATTGAAGTTTTCAAGTTTTGGGTGAGATCACGATGGATGAAGGAATAAGGAGTAGGAAGATCCTAAGCTTGGGGATGCCCCATGGCACCCCAAGTTAATATCCAAAGAGTAACAAGCAACTAAGCTTGGGGATGCCCCGAGTGGCATCCCCTCTTTCTTCTAACGACCATCGGTATTTTACTTGAAGCTATATTTTTATTCGTTACATATCATGAGTTTTGCTTGGAGCGTCTTGTAGTATAGTAGTATATGCTTGCTTTTCGTTTTGTTTTGAGTCAAGTATCCTTGTTGAACACACCTATTTGAGAGAGCCAAAATTATGCTATGATTTGTTAGAATTGCTCTATGTGCTTCACTTACATTTTTTGAGCTATGGAATTGCTCTAGTGCTTCACTTATATCTTTTTGAGCACGGTGTGCTTTACTATTATTGAAGAAATGCTCTCATGCTTCACTTATATTTATTTGAGAGTTAGTGAAAAATTTAAGAAATTCTCTCATGCTTCACTTCAATTATTTTTATAGAAGAATTTTTTATGCTCATGTTCTTCACTTAGATTTGTTTGAGGTACCAAAAGCAACATATGAAACTAGTCACAAAGTGATAGATATTCAAGAGGGATATAATAAAAACTTTCATGAAGATCATTGGACAAAATAAATTTGATTCTTTGTAATAGTTTTGTGATATGATGATAGTGATATGTGAGTCATGTTGATGAGTAATTATGCTTTAGTAAGAATATTGATGTTAAGGTTTGTGATTCCCTATGCAAGCACGAAAGTCAATAGTTATGCAATGAAATTACATACAACTTGTGGTGCATTATTTGGTGTTAGTTATGCTTAATGCTCGCTTATGAGATTTTTTTTCTTGGTTGGATGCTTCTCAATCTTTTGCTAGCCTTCACTTGTACTAAGTGGGATTACTACATGTGCATCCAAAATCCTTAAACCATGTTTTGCCATATGAGTCCACTATACCTACCTATATGCGGTATTTTCGTGCTGTTCTAAGCAAATTTGTATTTGCCATCTCTAATTTTCAAAATGAGTTTCCTTTTTGCATGCTCGTACCGCTCATGAAACGGTAGGGGGTGGCTGATATTTTTCCATGCTAGATGTGTTATTCTCAAGATGGGTGTTTATTCATAGTCCATTGCACGAGAGTACGGCAAAGGTATTAGGGATGCCTGGGCCTGAAATGAATAATGAATTTACTTTATGTTGTCAAATAATAAATTCCTTGGAAAGTGTTGGTACGGTGCCCGGGCCCGCACCGCCTCTTTGCTCTATAAATACCCTGAAAATCCAAAAACCCTAGGGGAGTCTACAAAACACAATTCCAGCTGCCGCAAGTTCCAGAAACACTAGATCCAATCTAGACACCATCGCAGAGGGGTTCATCATCCTCATTGGTGCCTCTCCGATGATGCGTGAGTAGTTCATTGTAGACCTTCGGGTACATAGTTAGTAACTAGATGGCTTCCTCTCTCTCTTTTGATTCTCAATACAATGGTCTATTGGAGATCTATTTGTTGTAACTCTTTCTGCGGTGTGTTTGTTGGGATCCGATGAACTTTGAGTTTATGATCAGATCTATTTTATCCATGAAAGTTATTTGAGTTTTGATCTCTTATATGCATGATTGCTTATAGCCTCATATTTCTTTTTCGAATCTTTGGTTTAGTTAGGCCAACTAGATCGATTTTTCTTGCCATGGGAAGAGGAGCTTTGTGATGGGTTCGATCTTACGGTGCTCAATCCAGTGATAGAAGGGGACATGACACGTATGTATCATTGCTATTAAGGATAAAAAGATGGGGTCTATTCAGACATGAATAGATCTTCTCCACATCATCTCATTGTTCTTATTGCATTACTCCATTTCTCCATGAACTTAATACACTAGATGCATGCTGGATAGCGATCGATGTGTGGAGTAATAGTAGTAGATGCAGGTAGGAGTCGGTCTACTAATCTTGGACGTGATGCCTATATAATGATCATTGCCTGGATATCGTCATAATTATTTGAAGTTCTATCAATTTCCCAACAGTAATTTGTTTACCCGTCGTATGCTATTTTTCTTGAGAGAAGCCGCTAGTGAAATCTACGTCCCCCGGGTCTATTCTTTAGCATATTTGCCTTTGAGATCTATTTTTATTCGCTTTTATTTTCAGATCTATTATTCCGAAAACCCAAAATTACCTTGCTGCACTTTTTATTTGCATCTTTTATTTTGCTTTTACTCGAGATCTATTTATCCAATCTATCACAATTTTATCCCATTAACTTGCTAATTTCCTATGATGTTACCCGTAAGAGGGATGGAAAACCCCTCATAAGTGTCGGGTTGCAAGTATTTGCTCTTTGTGTGTAGGTACCAATTACATAGTGTTGCTTGGTTCTCCTACTGGATTGATACATTGGTTTCATAACTAAGGGAAATACCAAGCGTAGCTATGCTGCATCATCCCTTCCTCTTTGGGGAAATACTGACGTAGTTCAAGCCACGTCATACATCCTTGCTGCTGGGAAGTTGTAAAATCCTAGCTGCGGGGATTTGCACAAACGATCTCCACCGACTCTCCTTCCACTACGCTACGAGTCGGTAATGATCAGGTCAAACCTTGTATGCATCTTCATAGTGGTCCTGGGCTGGTGCGTAAGTTGGAATATTTTTGTTTTCTGCTGCGTTCCCCTACAAAAGAGACCCCTGAAGCTTCGTGGGAGGACCAGAAGAGCCACGAGGCAGCCACAACGCACTTGGGCGTGGCTAGTGGGGTAATGGTGCCCAAGTGGCTTGTGGGCCCATTGTAACTCCTTTTTGTGTGATTCCAACGCTGAACATTCCCATAACTAGAGAAACCCCCAGAAATAAATCTAGAACTTTGATGCCGCCACCGCAAGCCTCTGTACCAAAGGGATCTCATCTGAATCCCTATTCTAGCACCCTGCTGGAGGGGGAAATCATCATCGGAGGTCATCTTCATCATCCCGGCGGTCTCCATGACGAGGAGGGAGTAGTTCACCCTCGGGGCTGAGGGTATGTACTAGTAGCTATGTGTTTGATCTCTCTCTGTCTTGTGTTCTTGATTTGGCATGATCTTGATGTACTACGAGCTTTGTTAATATAGTTGGATCATATGGTGTTTTCCCTCTGTATCTTGTTGTGGTGAATTGAGTTTTTACCTTTGAGGTTTCACTATTATCAGATTGAATACTTTTATGGATTTGAGCACACTTGATGTATGTCTTCCATGTGGATACCGGTGGTGACAATGGGGTGTTCTATTGCTTCACTTGATATATGTTTTGGTACTCAACATGCAGATTATCGTGGCATTGGGGTAATCTATGCATAGGGGTTGATACACGTTTTCTTCCTACTTTCTCCAGTAGAAATCTTGGGGCACTCGTTGAAGTTCTTTGTGTTGGATCGAATATTATGAATCTGAAGTTGTTTGATGATTATCGAATAGTCAACTCACGGATACTTGTGGTGACATTAGAGTATTGATACGTCTCCAATGTATCTATAATTTTTGATTATTCCATGCTATTATATTATCTGTTTCGGATGTTTTATATGCATTGATATGCTATTTTATATTATTTTTGGACTAACTTATTAAACTAGAGCCCAGTGCCAGTTTATGTTTTTCCTTGTTTTTGAGCTTCGCAGAAAAGGAATACTAAATGGAGTCCAAACGGAATAAAACTTTTGCGATGATTTTTCTTGGACCAGAAGGCACCCAGGGGACTTGGAGTGCAAGTCAGAAGAGCCACAAGGCGGCGGCAAAGGTGGAGGGCGCGCCTTAAGGGGGGCGCCCCCCTACCTTGTGGGCCCCTCGGTGACTCCCTGGCCTAGATATTTGTCCTATATATTCACATATATTCCAAAACCCTCAGAAGAATCCACGAAAACACTTTTCCACCGCTGTTGGGGATATAAATATTAGGTATGACCCGCCCAGGAGGGGTCGAGTCATCCCTATGGCGATTCATCTCACTGAAGCCCAAGAGTATATGGCGGTTCATAGATAAGCTTGGTAGAGGGCCCAAACCTGAAGGCGGCTTAAGGCCCACGGATATAAACCGCCATGTATGTAAACTTGTTTTGTAAGATAGGAAAGAAAGGTCACCGAGACGGATACGTTGTATAAGCCGGCCGGGACTCTGTAGGCCGCAGGGCGTCAACCCGTGTATATAAGGGGACGACCCAGCAGCGGCTTAGGGCAAGAAACACCAGATTGAAAGCCGGGTCAAGCGTATTCGCTCCCTGCTCATCGAAACCCTAGCAATACCACCTACAACTAGACTAGGCTTTTACCTTCACCGTAAGGGGCCGAACCAGTATAAACTCCTCATGTCCTTTGTCCTGATTAACCCCTTTAAGCTAACCTCATCGCGATGGCTCCACTACTAAGTCCTCACACTAGGTCATCTGCCTTGATAATTCCATGACAGTTGGAACCCACCGTGGGGCTATCACATGATGGTTTCAAGTTCTTAGAGGGAAACTTTGAAGGGATCAAGGGATATGATGTGGGCCGGATGACCAAGAGTCATCGCGGCAAGCTCTACATCGATGGCGCAGGCTGGGGCCCCGAGGCCGGCTCAATTGAGTACGAGGATCGGGTCCCCTTCGGCAGAATTCACGTCTTCATTGTCAAGATCGGTGAACCGGGCCTTGAGCCGGACATCTGCACCGACATCATCGAGACGGCTCAGCGTGCGAGACCCACCCGGTTTCGGCCCGCCATGAATCGTGCCTTCGTGGGGTTTATCCATGGAGCGGAATCTGAGGATAGACCGGCATCTGGTGGTGAGGCCGTCATTTTCTCTGATGGCGAGTCATCCATCGGTGAGACAGAGTCATTGTATCAATTGCAAGATGGCCGGCTTGGGGGCTGTTCCGATGGCGACAGTATTCCGTACCCCTGTGTGCCGCCAAACCGGGTTGCAATCTTCATGGCCGATACACAGCCCGTGAAGCACTCATCAACGACAGCAGAGCTGATTTCCGGGTCAGCAGCGGCAGCGGCTACCGGGGCAGGAGGCCCTGAGCGCCCGCCGGCTCAGGTCTTAACCGACTTACTGGATAAGCTGACAGCGCTGTTAACAGCGGTGGTTAACCCGGCGGATCAAGATCAGCATAATGCAGCAATCACAAAGCCGCGTGATGAGATAGCGCAGGCCAAGGAGAAGCTAAACGCAGAAAACGCTAGGATGGTAGGGGAGCGGGCTGCTTTGGATGCTCAGGCACAGCAGATTCAGTCGCAGTCTTACCGTCTCATGCTAGATCAGAACGCTTCAAATGAGGTCATGAGGAGGAGACATCAAACTCGTCTGCCGCTGGTTTATGAGGCAAGAAATCTCTTCAACACGCCAGGAGCAGGAACCAGTGACCCGATAGTAGTAAACCGGGTCGAAGCGCCTGGGACGGGTATGCCGGTTCAGCCACGCACAATAGACCCGCCTCATCAGAACAATAACCCGCTGCAGCATGTGCCGACGCCACCAGGTCATTATTCTAACCCTTTGGATAACATGGTCGCTGCGGCATCACGATTGGCGGCTCTCCTAGTTGATGGTGAGTCGCCGATGGCGGTCGAGACAGGGAGAGCTAGAGAGCTTCTTCAGACTGCGCTGACTCAGCAGCAGGCTTATTTTTACAGTCGTGACAGGATTCATTCCACCCCTCGCCCAAGTCGGAGTTACAACCAATGTATTGATGAGTCGGCGGTGCCAAGCAGTGGACGGAACCATAACCCGCCGCGCGGACATAACTTGGCGGGCGGTGCTGCTGATGCTCAGAATGTGGTGGATCAAGGAAGAGCCCATCAAGAGGCCGAGTTAGCGACACAGTATGTGGCCCGACAACCTACTCCAGTTCGTCCAACCACTTCTATGGAGCCAGGTGTAACCTTTAGAAATTTGGGTGTGCCATGCTTAGTGCCGGATCTGCATAATGAGCGCCTGCCCAAGGATTTCAAAGGTCCTCGCAAGGTGCCTAACTATACAGCTGATTTAAGTCCTGTGGCATGGATTGAGAGTTATGAGATGGCCATGGAATTACTAGATGTCAGCGAGGCTGCATGTGCTAAATATTTCCCCCTAATGTTGGAGGGAACGACCCGTACTTGGTTGAAGGGGCTCCCTGCTAATTCCATCGGGTCATGGGCCGAGTTAAAACCCCGATTCATCCAGAACTTCAAGGATACATGTAAACAGCCCATGTCAATTGTGGATCTGGCCTCCTGTGTTCAACAAGAAGGTGAGTCAACAACCCATTGGGTGCGTCGGGTTTAAACAATCTTGCACTCGTCGGATCGCATCAATGCCGACTCAGCAGTGTTGATGTTGGAGAACAATTGTCGTTTCACTCCCTTAAAGCAGAAACTAGGGCGGCTCAAACGCCACTGCAATGACATGGGGACACTCATGGCGGTTCTGTTTAAGTATGTTGACTCTGATAGTACCAAGGACCCCGAGTCTGATGATGAAAAGTTGGGGAAGGAAAGGAAGAGCAGCAATGCCAAGGGGCAGCAAAATAACCCGGCGAACCAGGGAAGCAACGGTAAGCGCAAGGCGGATCATAGTTTTGACTTTGTGGCTAACACCAATGCATAGAATAATGGTCAGCGCCATAAGGGTAAACCGCCCCCATGTGCCGGAGGGTCCGGTATCAATCTTGAACAGATGTTAAATCAGCCCTGCCCAAGACATGGTACGTGAGAAAGACCATCCGGGCACTTCTGGAAGGATTTTCACATTATGAAAGAGTACAAGAATTCCAATCTTTTTCAAGACAGTCATGGGCTAGGTGGCGGTTCTGGATCCGGCTCTCACGGTCCGGGTTATGGAGGCGGCGGTTTTAACTCTGGATTCCAGGGAAATCAAGGTAATCACAGCAACTAGGGTGGTTACAACCAGCAGAGTAATCAGGGGGGTCAACAGCAGCAACAATCTGGTTATCAAAGCAAACCGAAGCAGTTGAATAGTGGGCAATATCATGTCTTTACCACTAGCTTGTGTAAGCGGGACTAGAAGCTTCATAGGAGGTCAGTCAATGTTGTTCAACCGGCGGTTCCTCGTTATCTATGTTGGTCTGAGCAACCCATCGTGTGGAGTCGGGAAGATCACCCACCCCGGGTTGATAATCCGGGTCATTTGGCTTTGGTGGTCGCACCTCAGGTTGGAGGGTATAAGTTTACCAAAGTACTCACAGACGGAGGGAGCAGGATCAATATCCTTTATTATGAAACTTTCTGTCGCGTGGGATTGACTGATAAAAATCTTAAGCCGTCCAACACTATTTTCCATGGCATGGTGCCTCATAAGTCGGCATATCCAGTTGGTAAGATAGCTCTGGAAGTTGTTTTTGGAGATGATCATGACTCTAGGTCAGAGACGTTGACCTTTGAAGTGGTCAAGATCCACAACCCATATCACGCTTTGTTTGGATGGTCGGCTTATGCCAAGTTCATGGTGCGGCCTTGCTATGTGTATCTGCAGCTTAAGATGTCCGGTCACAAGGGAACCATTATAGTGCATGGGAGTCGTAAGATAGCTCTGGAATGCGAAGAAGGGGATGCGGCTTATGCTGAGTCGGTTTGTGCAACAGAGGAGTTAAAATTTTATAAAGACAATGTTGATCTGGCAGATATGACATCTTTGAAAAAGCCAACTACAGAACATGATCCGGTTTTAAAGTTTAAATCAGCAGATGATACCAAGATGGTTGATTTTGTTCCTGGCGACTCATCCAAGCAGTTCAGCATCAGTGCTAATCTAGATCCGAAATAGGAAAGCGCGCTCATTGAGTTTATCCATGAGAACCGGGACCTCTTTGCATGGAAGCCTTCAGACATGCCGGGTGTACCGAGAGAACTCGCTGCACACTCTTAATATTGATGCAAAGTTTAAGCCGGTCAAACAGTTTCTTCGCCATTTTAATGAGGAGAGACGGTAGGCCATCGGAGAGGAAGTAGCCCGGCTCTTGGCAGCTGGGTTTATCATTGAAGTTTTTCATCCTGAGTGGTTGGCTAACCCGGTGCTGGTACTTAAGAAGAACGGCACTTGGCTTATGTGTGTGGACTACACGGATTTAAACAAGACTTGTCTGGTTGATCCTTTTGCTCTCCCTCGTATTGATCTGATTATTGATGCTACGGCGGGTTGTGAGCGTTTGAGTTTTTTGGATGCTTATTCTGGTTATCATCAGTTCAAGATGGCACTTAAGGACCAGGAGAAGACAACTTTCATAACTCCCTTTGGAGCCTTCTGCTATGTGTCTATGCCTTTTGGGCTCAAGAGTGCCCAGGCGACTTATCAGAGATGTGTGCAAAATTGCCTTCATAATCAAATTGGGCGTAATGTTCATGCTTATGTGGATGATATTGTGGTGAAATCCAAAGAGAAAGAGACATTGATAGATGATTTGAAGGAAACCTTTGATAATCTCCGAGTTTATAAAATGATGCTTAACCCGGCCAAGTGTGTTTTTGGTGTACCGGCAGGCAAGCTCTTGGGCTTTTTGGTGTCTAACAGAGGCATTGAAGCTAATCTGGAGAAGATCAAAGCCATCACTTCTCTGGCTAAGCCAGCGTGTGTCAATGATGTGCAACGCCTGGTGGGTCATATTGCGGCTTTAAGCCGGTTCATAAGCCGGTTAGGAGAGAAGGCCATCCCTCTGTATCAGATGATGAAAAAGACGGATAATTTTGTCTGGAGTGATGCCGCTAATGCAGCATTTGAGGACTTAAAGAAACAGCTGGCTGAGCCGCCTGTGCTTGCTGCCCCTGTTGATAAGGAGCCTTTGTTATTATATGTGGCTGCTAATAGCAGGGCTGTCAGTGTAGCCGTTGTGGTAGAAAGGAAGGAGGCAGGCAAAGAATATCTAGTTCAAAGGCCGGTTTACTATATCAGTGAGGTGCTTATTGAGTCCAAGCAGAGATATCCGCATTGGCAGAAGCTTGTATATGGGGTGTTCTTGGCCAGTCGGAAGCTTAAACACAATTTTCTGGGTCACCCCATCACTGTGGTTAGCTCTGCTCCGTTGGGAGATATCATCCAAAACAGGGAAGCAACTGGCCAGGTTGCTAAGTGGGCTATTGAGCTTGTACCTCACGGGTTAAAATATGTGCCCCGCACAGCCATCAAGTCTCAAGCGCTGGTGGATTTCATCAATGATTGGACAGAGCCGCAGATGCCTGAGGAAAAGCCAGATAACACATATTGGACTATTCATTTTGATGGGTCCAGGCAGTTGGAGGTCTCGGGGGCTGGAGTTGTGCTTGCTTCCCCTCGAGGTGATAAATTTTCTTATGTTCTCCATTTGATATTTCCTTGCACTAACAATGCAGCTGAGTATGAGGCCTTGCTCCACGGTCTTCGGATGGCTAAGGAGATGAACTTAAGCCGGGTTAGGTGCTTCGGCGACTTAGACTTGGTAGCTCAGCAAGTCTCTAGTGCTTGGGATTCTAAGGATCCACTCATGGCGGCTTATCGGCAAGAGGTGGACGTTATTGCTGGTCACTTCAAGGGTTATCAAGTTGAGCACGTTGATCAGAGGAAAAATGAAGCGGTGGATGGTTTAAGCCGGTTGGGTTCTCAACGTAAGCCCGTGCCGCCTAATGTTTTTCTTGATGTTTTGCATAACCCGTCGGTCAAGTTACCTACAGAGGAGGATTTGGCTATCCCTGACCCAGAGGCTCAGTTGGTGGCGGATCTTCATGTAATTCTGGATTGGACAGTTCCTTATTTGGCTTATATGACCCGGGGCGAGTTACCTCAGGATGAAACCTTAGCCAAACAGATAACCCGGCGGTCTAAGTCAATGACAATTGATAATGGAGAGTTACATCATCGCAGTGTCACAGGAGCATTTCAACGTTGTGTTTCTCCAGAGTAGGGCTGTGAGATTCCGCGTGAGATTCATGAAGGAGACTGTGGTCATCATGGCGGTTCAAAATCACTCATGGCTAAATCTTTTCGTCATGGATTTTATTGGCTAACAGCTCATGCTGATTCGAAGGACCTGGTCCGAAGGTGTGATGGATGTCAGAAATTTTTACGACGAGCTCATGTGCCATCTCAAGAATTGAGGATGATTCCAATTACTTGGATGTTTGTAGTTTGGGGGCTTGATATGGTTGGACCTTTTAAAAGATCCAAAGATAAGAAGACCCACCTTTTGGTGGCGGTTGATAAGTTCACTAAGTGGGTAGAGGCAGAGGCAGTCAGTAAGTGTGATGCAGCAACGACGGTTCAATTCATGAAGAAGGTGATCTTCCGTTTTGGCTTTCCACACAACATCATAACAGACAATGGCACTAATCTCTCTAAAGGTGCTATGGAAGAATTTTGTCAACGTGAGCACATCCGGCTTGATGTATTGTTAGTGGCTCACCCCCAATCTAATGGTCAAGCTGAGAGAGCCAATCTAGAGATCTTGAAAGGCATCAAGCCCCGGCTTATGGTTCCCCTGCAGAGAACGCCGGGTTGTTGGGTGGAGGAGTTACCTTCCGTGTTATGGAGCATAAATACCACCCCTAACAGATCTACAGGATACACGCCTTTCTTCATGGTTTACAAAGCAGAGGTAGTTCTCCCTAGTGACATCCGTCATGACTCACCTCGTGTGGCGGCTTATGTTGAAGTTGACAATGAAAAAGCACGTCAGGAAGCACTTGACCTGTTGGATGAGGAGTGTGACATCGCGGCGGCTCGTTCAGCAATTTACCAGCAAGATCTGTGCCGTTACCACAACCACCGGGTTAAAACCAGAACTCTCCAAGAAGGTGATCTGGTGCTCCGGCTTATCCAGGATCAGACTGATATGCACAAGTTATCCCCACCTTGGGAAGGACCCTTTGTGGTGAGCAAGAATCTGAACAATGGGTCATATTACCTTATCGATGTTCGAGACCACAAGGACTCACGCACGTCGGAGGAAGAGACCCGCCGGCCGTGGAATATTGCTCATCTTCAGCCTTACTACACTTAAGCCACTAGCTCTTCCAATGTACATACTTTGACCATTTATATATTATGATCAATATAATAAAGCCGACATCCCTGTTAAAGCAGGGCCTCTGTCGTTGTTTCTCTTTAAATAATGAGTTTTTGGTCACATGGGGGCTTCTGCTTTATACAGCAAAGTTATTATTACCCTTTGATCCGGCTTATAGGCCACACACAAAAAACTTGGGGGCTTACTACCCAGGTTAAAGGGACCAAAGAGAGTCTGTAGCAAAAGTACAACTCAAACATAGGTGCCCCTTGAGCACAACTCAAAATATTTCTTGGGGGCTCTTTTGTTCTAAAGAATAAGAGTTGCTATAACCAGTGATAGGCTTAAAAGCCAGGCTTGGAAGCCAGGTGTATTCACCTAAAACCCCGGGTTATCCTGCCTTGTTAAGTAAGCCACTCCACCCAGGTAATCCTGGAAAGACCTGTCGAACGTTTGACAAGTCAATCTTATGCAGACCCTGAACTTGTCAAAGTTAAAACGACGATTGGTTAATGTGAGGTCCATCTTATAAGGTTTGTAAAAGGGTTTAACTCAGTGGCCTGGCAGCCCATGAAAAGCCTCGTTTTGGGCCTGGCAGCCCATGAAAAGCCTCGCTTCTCGTTTGTTTTCAACAGATTCTTTCTTTTTGAGGTTTATTTGATAAGACTTATAAAGCTTTATTGTAAATTGCCGGTATTTATTAACTCGGCTTGGCTTTTGACTATAAGTCGCCAGTATAAGATAATATCCTGTGTTTATTAAACTGGACTTGGTTATGACTATAAGTCACTAGTATGAAGTAAAGATAATATCCGGTGTTTATTAACCCGATCCGGCTTTGTTCATAAACCGGCAATCTCTGATAATCACCAGTGCTTAGAACTTTGGGCTATCGCCCTTACTGCACTGGCTTGGTAAACCAACAAGTGTGATCAAATATCACAGGTATGACATATTTTTAATCATATATGGTTATTATTCAGTCTAGGGTTGGTTATAAATTATGATAGTTTATATTGGGGCATTATAACCCGTCCAGCGGTAAACCGCCAGGACACCTTTTCACATGTTATATGCAGGAACAGACTTAAGATTGAACAGCAAAATAGTATCATTGTCGGTGTCAAAACCAGCAGATCTCGGGTAGGGGGTCCCGAACTGTGCGTCTAAGGCGGATGGTAACAGGAGGCCGGGGACACGATGTTTACCCAGGTTCGAGCCCTCTTGATGGAGGTAAAACCCTACGTCCTGCTTGATTATTCTTGATGATATGAGTATTACAAGAGTTGGTCTACCACGAGAACAGAGAGGCTAAACCCTAGAAGCTAGCCTATGGTATGATTGTATGTTGTCCTACGGACTAAAATCCTCCGGTTTATATAGACACCGGAGGGGGCTAGGGTTACACAAGGTCGGTTACAAAGGAGGAGATATCCATATCCGTATTGCCTAGCTTGCCTTCCACGCCAAGTAGAGTCCCATCCGGACACGGGATGAAGTCTTCAATCTTGTATCTTCATAGTCCAACAGTCCGGCGACCCCCTAATCCAGGACCCCCTCAGTAGCCCCTGAACCAAGCTTCAATGACAGTGAGTCTGGCGCGCAGTGTTGTCTTCGACATTGCAAGGCGGGTTCCTCCTCCGAATACACCATGGAAGAGTTTGAATGCAAGGATAGTGTCCGACCCTGCAAAATAAGTTCCACATACCACCATGGAGAGAATAATACCTCCACAAATCTAATCTGATGACATGTTTTGATAGTATGACATCACTTCATGGCCCGGTTATTATTCGAACCGCTTTTCTCAACCAGCTCCGCACGTATCGCGAGGCGGTTTTCTTGATACGTCTTGTCAAAGCACAAATCATGTTCCCCTTATCACAGGATTCTCATCAATACGGACGTGGGTAACCCAACCGCGCCATCAATTGCGGTGCCTGGGGAATAAGCGGTTTTGCCAGGCAAGTGGGGAGACTCATCGCCTCCTCCGCCCTTATAAGAGGGACAAAGATTTACTTTTTACACCCATGCCTTCTTCCTTCTTGCTTACCCATTCCCGCACACTCGAGCTCTAGCGCCCAAGCTCGCGTTCTTCTTCTCAAACCACTCCAAGCATGTCTGGAGCATGAGGCAAGTGGATGGTTTCCTCCGTCACGGAGGAAAACATCAAAAAGTTACGGGGAGCCGGATACCTAGCTGCGAATATCACGCACCGGCTGCCGAATGCGGGGCAGATCGTCCCCACGCCCGAACACCATGAGAGGGTAGTTTTTCTTACCCATTTCGTCCATGGACTGGGATTTCCTCTCCACCCGTTTGTCCGCGATCTCATGTTCTACTATGGGCTGGATTTTCATGATCTGGCCCCCAACTTCATCCTCAACATCTCGGCATTTATCATCGTGTGTGAGGCCTTCCTCCGCATCAGGCCCCACTTCGGCCTATGGCTGAAAACCTTCAATGTCAAACCGAAGGTGGTGGGTGGCCAGCAAGAAGAGTGTGGAGGCGCCATGGTGGGCAAGATGCCTAATGTCACCTGGCTCGAGGGTACCTACGTGGATACCATAAAGGGGTGGCAATCGGGGTGGTTCTATATCACCGAGCCGTGCGACTCCAACTGGGTGGCGGCCCCCAAATTTCGATCCGGAATCCCCATGCGGCTCACCTCCTGGAAAAAGAAGGGCATGTCCTAGGGTTTTTCGGTAGAGCTGACCGGACTCCAGACCTGTATCCAGAACATGACGAACAAAAAAATTAAGCTCGTCAACGTGGTCCAGGTTATGCTCTTCCGCAGGATCCTTCTATGCCAACGACGGGCATTTGTTTTGTGGGAGTTCGACTCGGCCCAGCACCAGATGCTGCGAGAGCTCTACGACACGACACATGAGGACGTCTGGAGGGTGTTGTTCAAGGGCGCCGAGATGCCTCCCTCCCTCACCGAGGACCGTGGACTCAGCACAAAGCGCTGCGCCCATCCGGTAGGCTTTTTATATCTCTCAGGGTATTTATGCGCCCTGGTTTAGTTATGTGCTGGATCTAAGCTCTTATGTCATTAACAGGACTGGATAAAGACAGCGGAGCAGCTTGATTGCCCAGCCCCCCTGCCTGAGGATCCTGCAAACGCTCTTCTAATGAAGATGCTGACTCCGACACCTTATGTGGTGCCGGAAAAGACGGCCAAGAAGAAGGTCGCGGGGACTCGAAAGGTTCTCTGCCGCAAGGTTCTATCGGACTCATCGTCCGATGAGTCCGACGCGCACTCCTCCCATGGAAAGAAGGAGGAGGAGAAAAGTTCTCCCCCCCAGCCGGGGGAGACAAGAAAAGGAAGGTCGACCCATCCGGGGAGGCCGAAGGGTCCAAGAAGGGAAAGACCCTCCCTCCGGACTGTGCCACGACGGCCGCCGATAGCGGCGACGAGTGGCTACCTAGGGACAAGCCCCTGGCGAAGTCATAAGTGTCCGGACACCATAGTACTTCATGGTATGTTTTATTGTACTGCCTTTGCTCATTCCGAACATGATTATGCAGTCCGGCCCGAGCTCATCTCGACGTACCCTCGTCGAGCGGCTCTTTGGGCTCGTCGGATATGAACAACGGTTCTCCTCCGATGGCTTCCACCCCTCGCCCTATGGACAATGCCAAGGTGGTGTCTCAAAAGGCACCGACCCAAGGGGAGGTGATCCTGGGGGCGCCTCATGGCGACCTCCCGGACCCTGAGTACCAAGGGAGCAAGGCTCCTACGGGCTTCGAGTTCGGGCCCCAGCCGTACACTGCGCCGGAACCTTCGATGGTTCCGGACTCCGGTAGGCGGTCCCCCATTAAGGGGGCCAACCATCTGTGTCGGTGTCCTTTGTCCAACTAGAGGCACCGGACAACTTGCTGGAAGCACTTCACAACGCTTCCATTGATGAAGAACACCGCACTATCATGAGTGCGGTGGTCAAGAACGTTCAGTCCACCAAAAAAGGACTGACCGAATCTTGTGCCGGCCTCCTAACAGGCTTTGAGGTAAGCATTCAAAATACAAAAATATTAACGCATAGATGGTAGCCCCTAATGCTCTGTTCGGCGTTCACAAAGAAAAGCCGAATAGAGTATCAAATGATAACTCAGGAGTCTAATTAGAGTATGTCTATGTGTATGTGCAGGCTTCCCTGCTAGCCGCTGCCACACATACTGCGGAGGTCTCTACGCTAAAGCAGGCCCTGAAGCGGTCTGAGGATGAGCTCGGCCTTACCAAGGGGCAGCTCGAAGAGAGCAAAGGTAAGATATACCCAGTTTATATAGTTAAAAAGAAGTTCGGTGTAAAGTAATAGGATCATCATGAATTTGCCAAGGGCCAAGACCGAGGTGGAGACCCTGAGGAAGGCGTTGTCCGCGGCCGAAGACAAAGCGGCCAAAGAACGTATTGAATGGGAGAAACAAGAAGCCCGAGTGGGCGAGGTGCAGCAAGAGCTCGAGGCTCTCGCCAAAAAGCACGAGTCCTTGGAGCTTGACTCCAAGACACGAGAGTTCAAGCTCGCGCAGGCGCTTGAAAGCGTCCGGAGCGCCAAGGCCGAAGCCCACAAGGCCCTCCAGGAGATTGATGCGGCGAAGAAGATAGCAGCGGGTAAGGCATTCAATATGCAAAGCAAGCATGTGAAGGAGACATTCCTTTTTCTTACCCGAGTTCGGAGCTCTCCAGGAGCGTTTGCAGATCTTCCCCGCAGTGTGCTGGATGCCGCGAAGTTTTACCGGGCTGAGGAGGGGAGCTCAACGGAGAAGTTGTTCTGGTCTCAGTATACTGGGACCGAACACCCCGTGTCCTTGAGCGACCAGCTGAAGCAGTTGGTCGAACTTCACAAGGCGGCTGAACAGGCCATGAGGGGCCTAATAGTTCGGATGTGGCCTGGCGAGCCCCTGTCCGGTAGCTACTTCGGTCTGGTGAGGCGGTGATACGTCCATTTTGCATCATGCTTTTATATCGATATTTATTGCATTATGGGCTGTTATTTCACATTATGTCACAATACTTATGGCTATTCTCTCTTATTTTACAAGGTTTACATAAGGAGGGAGAATGCTGGCAGCTGGAATTCTGGGCTGGAAAAGGAGCAAATATTAGAGACCTATTCTGCACAACTCCAAAAGTCCTGAGACTCCACGTAATACCTTATAATAAATAATGAAAAATCCTCGCCAAAGATGAAGACCAGGGGGCCACACCCTTTCCACGAGGGTGGGGGTGCCCCCCTAGGGCGCGCCCCCCTACCTCATGGGCCCCCTGGTGGCTCTTCGATGACCATCTTCTTCTATATGAAGTCTTTCGTCGAGAAAAAGATAAGAAGCAACCTTTCGGGACGAAACTCCGCTGCCACGAGGTGAAACCTTGGCGGAACCAATCTAGGGCTCCGGCAGAGCTATTCTACCGGGGAAACTTCCCTCCAGGAGGGGGAAATCATCGCCATCGTCATGCTGCTATTAAATATCTTATGGAGAAGAAAGATGCTAAACCTAGACTTATTAGATGGGTTCTCTTGCTACAAGAATTTGATTTGCATATTGTTGATAGAAAAGGAGCTGAGAACCCCGTTGCAGACAACTTATCTAGGTTAGAGAATGTTCTTGATGACCCACTACCTATTGATGATAGCTTTCCTGATGAACAATTAAATGTCATAAGTACTTCTCGTAGTACTCCTTGGTATGCTGATTATGCTAATTACATTGTTGCTAAATTCATACCACCTAGCTTGACATACCAACAAAAGAAAAAATTCTTCTATGATTTGAGACATTATTTTTGGGATGACCCACATCTTTATAAAGAAGGAATAGATGGTGTTATTAGACGTTGTGTACCTGAGCATGAACATGAACAGATCCTACGCAAGTGCCACTCTGAAACTTATGGAGGACACCACGCGGGAGATAGAACTGCACATAAGGTATTGCAATCTGGTTTTTATTGGCCTACTCTCTTCAAGGATGCCCGTAAGTTTGTCCTATCTTGTGATGAATGTCAAAGAATTGGTAATATTAGTAGACGTCAAGAAATGCCTATGAATTATTCACTTGTTATTGAACCGTTTGATGTTTGGGGCTTTGATTATATGGGACCTTTTCCTGCCTCTAATGGATATACACATATTTTAGTTGTTGTTGGTTACGTTACTAAGTGGGTAGAAGCTATTCCAACTAGTAGTGCTGATCATAACACTTCTATTAAAATGCTTAAAGAAGTTATTTTTCCGAGGTTTGGAGTCCCTAGATATTTAATGACTGATGGTGCTTCACATTTTATTCATGGTGCTTTCCGTAAAATGCTTGGTAAATATGACGTCAATCATAGAATTGCGTCTCCGTATCACCCACAGTCTAGTGGTCAAGTAGAATTGAGTAATAGAGAACTCAAATTAATTTTGCAGAAGACTGTCAATAGGTCTAGAAAGAATTGGTCCAAGAAACTTGATGATGCATTATGGGCCTATAGAACTGCATGTAAAAATCCTATGGGTATGTCTCCGTATAAAATGGTATATGGAAAAGCATGTCACTTACCTCTCGAACTAGAACATAAGGCATATTGGGCTATTAAAGAGCTCAACTATGATTTCAAACTTGCCGGTGAAAAGAGGTTATTTGATATTACCTCACTTGATGAATGGAGAATCCAAGCTTATGAAAATGCCAAGTTGTTTAAAGAAAAGGTTAAAAGATGGCATGACAAAAGGATACAAAAGCGCGAGTTTAATGTAGGTGATTATGTATTGCTATACAACTCTCGTTTAAGATTTTTTGCAGGAAAACTTCTCTCTAAATGGGAAGGCCCCTATGTTATCGAGGAGGTCTATCGTTCCGGTGCCATAAAAATCAACAACTTCAAAGGCACAAATCCAAAGGTGGTAAACGGTCGGAGAATTAAACATTATATCTCAGGTAATCCCATAAATATTGAAACCAATATTATTGAAACCGTAACCCCGGAGGAATACATAAGGGACACTTTCCAGAACGTTTCAGACTCCAAAAAGGAATAGGTATGTGGTACGGTAAGTAAACCGACTTCAAAATAATTTTTAAGGCAATATTTCTCCATTTTGCAATATTAAAAAAATAGAAAATTAAGTAGCAGTCCGGGAAGGACACGAGGGCCCCACGAGGGTGGAGGGCGCACCCCTACCTCGTGATCACCTCGTGTGCCTTCCGGACTCCATTTTCTTGCATGATACGTATTTTGGTCGGTAAAAATTCACTATATATTCTCCTGAAGGTTTTGACTCCCGTATCACGCAAATATCCTCTGTTCTTGTTTTGGGCTGTTCTCTGTCAGGGTTGTCAAGGCCAGGCATCATGTTGTCCCCCTCCTCCAACAACGGTGACAAAGATGCCTGGCTAATGAAGATAGAGCTGAAGAGGGAAGAACCCATGGAGATCAACAAGGATGAAGGGATCAAGAAGGCCACGGAGAACCAAGCTCTGGCAACAGAAGACATCCTTCAACTTGATCACAACCTTCTTACCCCAACTGAGATCGAAGCTTTCCAGATGATTGAGTTAACTCATATTCAAAACAAGTATCTCACAAGTGAAAATATTTTGTTGAAGGAGCATATCTTTGCACTCAAGGGCATTATTCACAAGCTAGAGGACCTCTTACGCTCGATGTGCGACTATCCATCACCTCCATCTTCACCAACCAAGGAGATATAATAACATGGGTATGGGCACTCCCCTTGGCAACCGCCAAGCTTGGGGGAGGTGCCCCGGTATCGTATCACAATCACAACTCTTATCTTTACCGTTTTCCTTAGTTCGGTCCTATTAGTAGTATTTTGATCTAGTAGAATAAAGTTTATGGCATGATCTAGTTTTGAGTTTTGCCTTATGATCTCTCTATGTAATCGAGTCTGTGAGCTATATAATAAAGATTAGTGTTGAGTCAAGGGCTTGATTTTCTTGCTATGATCTTGGGTGAATAAAAGAAAAGAGAAAAAGAATAAGAAGAAACAAAAGTTCATATTGATCTTATTGATAGTAATGACTTCACATAGAAAGAGTGTGATGATTAAGAGTTGTTGGGAGTTGGCAGACATAGCTTTGGTCATCGTTGCAATTAATAGGAAGTAATAAGGAAAGAGAGGTTTCACATATAAATATACTATTATTGACATCTTTTATGATTAGGAGCACTCATCAAAATATGACATGCTAAAGAGTTGATGTTGGACAAGG
This sequence comes from Triticum aestivum, assembly GCF_018294505.1. NCBI lineage: Eukaryota > Viridiplantae > Streptophyta > Magnoliopsida > Poales > Poaceae > Triticum > Triticum aestivum. The sequence continues at coordinate 542,868,326 of NC_057809.1, read as the reverse complement.
AAGACAACGTAATGGGTTATGTTTCCTTATATCTGAGATAAAGTATGTTGTCATGGATCATCCAACATGTTGAGCTTGCTTTTCCCCCTCATACTAGCCAAATTCTCAGCACCAAGTAGAGATACTATTTGTGCTTCCAAATACCCTTAAACCAGTTTTGCCATGAGAGTCCACCATATCTACCTATGGATTGAATAAGATCCTTCAAGTAAGTTGTCATCGGTGCAAAGCAATAAAAATTGCTCTAAATATGTATGATTAGTGTGGGAGAAATAAGCTTTATACGATCTTGTGATGTGGAAGTAATAAAAGCGACGGACTACATAATAAAGGTTCATATCACAAGGGGCAATATAAAGTGACGCTCTTTCGCATTAAGATTTTGTACATCCAACCATAAAAGCGCATGGCAACCTCTGCTTCCCTCTGCGAAGGGCCTATCTTTTACTATTATCTTCTACCTTATGCAAGAGTCATGGTGATCTTCACCTTTCCTTTTTACATCTTATCCTTTGGCAAGCATAGTGTGTTGGAAAGATCCTGATAGATATATCTAATTGGATGTAGGGGGCATGAGTTACTATTGTTGACATTACCGTCGAGGTAAAAGGTTGTGGGGCGAAACTATAAGTCCCTATATTTTTCTGTGTCCGATTAAAACTCCGTAACCACAAGTATTGCGTGAGTGTTAGCAATTATGAAGGACTAGATGATAGTTGAGTATGTGGACTTGCTTTTTAGCTCTGACATAGACTCTTTAAGATGTTATGATAAATTGCAATTGCTTCAATGACTGAGGTTATAGTTTGTTGGTTCTCAATAAGGTTTCTGATTCATACTTTTGCATTGTGAATAGATCATCACTTGAACATAAGTAATCATATGACAATATCTATATATGTTGTTGTTATGAGAATAATCATGATGCCTTCATGTCCGTATTTTATTTTTATCGACGCCTCTACCTCTATACATGGGGACATATTTATTGATATCGGCTTTTGCTTGAGGACAAGCGAGGTCTAAGCTTGGGGGAGTTGATACGTCCATTTTGCATCATGCTTTTATATCGATATGTATTGTATTATGGGCTGTCATTTCACATTATGTCACAATACTTATGGCTATTCTCTCTTATTTTACAAGGTTTACATAAGGAGGGAGAATGCCGGCAGCTGGAATTCTGGGCTGGAAAAGGAGCAAATATTAGAGACCTATTCTGCACAACTCCAGAAGTCTTGAAACTCCACGGAATACCTTATAATAAATAATGAAAAATCCTCACCAAAGATGAAGACCAGGGGGCCCACACCCTTTCCACGAGGGTGGGGGGCACGCCCCCTACCTCGTGGCCCCCCAGGTGGCTCTCCGATGACCATCTTCTGCTATATGAAGTCTTTCGTCGAGAAAAAAATAAGAAGCAACCTTTCGGGACGAAACTCCGCCGCCACGAGGCGGAACCTTGGCGGAACCAATCTAGGGCTCCGACAGAGCTGTTCTGCCGGGGAAACTTCCCTCCCGGAGGGCGAAATCATCGCCATCGTCATCACCAACGCTCCTCTCATCGGGAGAGGGCAATCTCCATCAACATCTTCATCAGCACCATCTCATCTCAAAACCCTAGTTCATCTCTTGTATCCAATTCTTGTCTCCAAGTCCGGGATTGGTGCTAGTAGGTTGCTAGTAGTGTTAATTACTCCTTGTAGTTGATGCTAGTTGGTTTAATTGGTGGAAGATCATATGTTCAGATCCTTTATGCATATTATTACCCTTCTGATTATGAACATGAATATGCTTTGTGAGTAGTTACGTTTGTTCCTGAGGACAAGGGAGAAGTCTTGCTATTAGTAGTCAAGTGAATTTAGTATTCGTTCGATATTTTGATGAGATGTATGTTGTCTAGCCTCTAATTGTGACGCCCGGATAATTAGACTACAGTAATCCCAAGCTAAGGATGCCACGTCACCTCCATTACTGTGATTAAACTCACGTTGATTCGAACCCGATTCAAATTCAAATTTAAAACATAGGCAAACAACAAAAGTTTCCACACTTTAAAACTAAAATGTTCGGAGTGAACTAAATAATGCATAGGTAATTATGGTGGAGAAACCAAACTTTGATAAAGCGTTTAAAGGCTCTAAAGATAATTAAAACAGTAGTTAAAACAATTAAATACATGCCTATTGAATTTTATAAAATATTAAACTATTTTATTTTTGGTTGAGAATTAAGGTGGCAGTAGTATATTTATAAATACAAATTTAGGTGCTAGTGTTTTTATAAAACTGTAATAAAAGGGAACTTAAAATAAAACAGAAAAGAAAATAAATAAAAGAAAAGAAAATACAAAAGAGAAAAACTAAACTAAAAAAAAGGAAAGAGAAGCCCCCCCCCTGCTGGACCGCGGCCCAGCTGGCCATCGGGCCAACCAGGCCGGCCCAACCGGCGCCCCACTCCCCTTCCCCATATCCCCCACGACCCAAACCCTAACCCCACCCCGTCACCCACTCGCCCCCTCCCCCCAGTCGCTCTCCCCCCTCCTCCCCGATCCAGATCGGATCGAGGGGAACGCCCCCCCCCCCCGACGACATCGCCCCCGACGCCAGCGCCGCCCGGATCGACACCACGCCGGCGACCCTCGCCGGATCGCTCCCCCGACGCTCTCCGTCGCCTGCAGCACAGGCGCCTGCCCCCTCGACCCGAGCTAAATCGGGGGGCTCGGCCCCGCGGCGCCCCGAGCCTCGGCGCTGCTCCTCACCGCCGTCATCGCCTCGCCTCCTCACCTCTCCCTCGCGCTACTCCGGCCACCCCGAGCCTCACCGAGCACGCTGTCACGATCCCTACGTCCCGCCGTGAGCCCCGACTCCTCCTCCCCTCCTCTGTCTCACGCGCTCACCGCGGCCGGGTCGCGCCCTGGCCGCGCGCGGCGCTCCGTCCGGCCGCGCGCACCCCCGCTCCGCCTACGCCCGGGGCCGCGCCTTCCTCGCATGGCCTCCTCCGCCTCACGCGTCCCCACTGGCTGCACGTCGGCTCCCGCACCGCCACCTCGCACCGCTGTCGACCTGCTCGCCCGCGACGGCCGCGCCCCGTGCCCCTCCCGGCGAGCCCCGTCACCGCTCCCGTTGTTGCTTCGGCATCGCTTCGGCCTCCGGCGGCCGCCCGTGCATCACCGCGGCCCCCGCCCCGTTCCGCGCCTCGCCGGCAACCACCCCGGCGCCAGCCACAACGCCCGCACACCAGCGCCCATTCGGGCTAGCGCCCGCGCGCCCGTTAACCCACCCTGTGTGGCCCCTAGGGCCAATGACATGGGGGCCCCAGCCCCAGAACGTTTTTTTAAAGGAATTAAAAAAAATAAAAAAATAGATGAATAAATAATGAAAATAATTAATTAATTAATCAATTAACTAATTAATTAACTTAATTAAATCTGATTAAATTAACCAAATAAGATTAATTAACCTAATGATTAGTTAACCTAATTAACTACTATTAATTAGCTAATTAATTAGTATGACAGTGGGGCCCACCCACTAATTAATTTTGATTAGATTAATTAAACTGTTTAATTAAAATGTGTCACTGACCAGTGGGACCCACTGGTCAGGTTGACCAAGTCAACTCTGTTGACTGCTGATGTCAGCACGACATCATGCTGATGTCATTAATTCATTTTCGGATTAATTAATTAATTAAATTCTAGAAATTAATAAAATCTTTAGAAAATCATATCTTTTAATCCGTAACTCGGATGCGAATACTTTCTACATGAAAGTTGCTCAGAACGATGAGACGAATTCGGATACGCAGCCCGTTCGTCCGCCACGCGTCCCTAGCATAGTGAACCTGCAACATTTCACCTCCGGTTCATCTGTCCGAAAACGCGGAACCCCGGGGATACTTTCCCGGATGTGTCCCCCCTTCGCCGATATCACCTATCCCTGCGTTAGGTCACCCCTAGCAACGTATTGCCGCGTCTTGCTTTGTGTTACATTTGATTGCTCTGTTATTTATTTTGTTCCCCCTCCGTTACTTCTTTCCGGTAGACTGCGAGACTGGCGCTGCTGCTGGTACCCCGATCGGCTACGGAGTTGACGACCACTCTCTCTTGCCAGAGCAACCAGGCAAGCCCCCCCTTGATCACCAGATATCGCCTATTCTCCTCTATACTGCTTGCATTAGAGTAGTGTAGCATGTTACTGCTTTCCGTTAATCCTATTCTGATGCATAGCCTGACATTGTTGCTACATCTGTTGATACCTTACCTGCAATCCTAAATACTTAGTATAGGATGCTAGTTTATCATCATTGGCCCTCCATTCTTGTCAGTCTGCCTTGCTATACTATTGGGCCGTGATCTCTCGGGAGGTGATCACGGGTATATACTATACATACATACATACTATACAGATGGTGACTAAAGTCGGGTCAGCTCATTGAGTACCCGCAAGTGATTCTGACGAGGGGGCTGAAAGGACAGGTGGCTCCATCCCGGTAGAGGTGGGCCTGGGTTCCCGACGGCCCTCGACTGTTACTTTGTGGCGGAGCGACAGGGCAGGTTGAGACCACCTAGGAGACAGGTGGGCCTGGCCCTGTTCGGCGTTCGCGGATACTTAACACGCTTAACGAGATCTTGGTATTTGATCTGAGTCGGCTACGAGCCTATACGCACTAACCATCTACGTGGGAGTAGTTATGGGTATCCCGACGTCGTGGTATCAGCCGAAGCACTTCAGACGTCAGCGACGGAGCGGCGCGCGCCGAATTGGACTGGAACGCCACTAGGCTAGGTCTGCTTTCGGCCGCCCACGCAACGTGCAGGTGTGCTCAGGGCGATGGGCCCAGACCCCTGCGCGCTTAGGTTTAGACCGGCGTGCTGGCCTCTCTGTTTGCCTAGGTGGGGCTGCGACGTGTTGATCTTCCGAGGCCGGGCATGACCCAGGAAAGTGTGTCCGGCCAAATGGGATCGAGCGTGTTGGGTTATGTGGTGCACCCCTGCAGGGAAGTTAATCTATTCGAATAGCCGTGATCTTCGGTAACAGGACGACTTGGAGTTGTACCTTGACCTTATGACAACTAGAACCGGATACTTAATAAAACACACCCTTCCAAGTTCCACAGACAACCCGGTGATCGCTTTTCCGCAGGGCGACGAGGAGAGGATCGCCGGGTAGGATTATGCTATGCGATGCGACTGGAGATGCGCTTGGAGATGCTACCTGGATATGCTACTTGGAGATGCTACTTGGAGGACTTCAATCTACTCTCTTCTACATGCTGCAAGACGGAGGCTGCCAGAAGCGTAGTCTTCGACAGGATTAGCTATCCCCCTCTTATTCTGGCATTCTGCAGTTCAGTCCACTGATATGGCCTCTTTACACATATACCCATGCATATGTAGTGTAGCTCCTTGCTTGCGAGTACTTTGGATGAGTACTCACGGTTGCTTTCTCCCCCCTTTTTCCCCTTTCCTTTCTTCCTGGTTGTCGCAACCAGATGCTGGAGCCCTGGAGCCAGACGCCACCGTCGACGACGACCCTACTACACCGGAGGTGCCTACTACTACGTGCAGCCCGCTGACGACGACCAGGAGTAGTTAGGAGGATCCCAGGCAGGAGGCCTGCGCCTCTTTCGATCTGTATCCCAGTTTGTGCTAGCCTTCTTAAGGCAAACTTGTTTAACTTATGTCTGTACTCAGATATTGTTGCTTCCGCTGACTCGTCTATGATCGAGCACTTGTATTCGAGCCCTCGAGGCCCCTGGCTTGTATTATGATGCTTGTATGACTTATTTTATTTGTAGAGTTGTGTTGTGATATCTTCCCGTGAGTCCCTGATCTTGATCGTACACATTTGCGTGCATGATTAGTGTACGATTGAATCGGGGGCGTCACAAGTTGGTATCAGAGCCGACTGCCTGTAGGAATCCCCCTTCCAACTCCTTGGCCGAAGTCGAGTCTAGACTTTACAAAACTTTTACTAACATGGCTGTGCGGCCCATGGGCCCACGTTGCCATTGGGTGGTATTAGGATCTTTTACTCCTCGATCTTTACTCTGGGATTCTGAACTCTCTTCTATTCGGGTTAAACGATTTGCTTAAAACAAAACTAACTTTAGGTTCTCGCAAGTACTTTCTCCCGGAGAGCCCCTCACTTCAGATGATCGTCTGCTAATCAGAAGATTCCGAAGATACTCTCGGATATTCTCTCGAGACTTTGTGCCCATCACTTTTGCTATTCCTGGCCACCGATAAATCCGTGGATAACTACTTACACTTGCCATTCATACGATCATCCCCCATTGATCTTATTATTGCAAGATACTCCGAAGTTTTCTCTATTGTTCCGAGAATACTTTGTGCCTACTGCCTAGCAGTTCTTTGCCACATGAATACCCCTTCAAATAAATCCTCGCACTTGTCGAGTATCCGCTCAACCCAGTTGTTCATGTGATTCACAAAATACTTTCAAATACTACTCGATCTTCCGAAAATCCTGAGCAGCCTATTGCTCTTGAAATTCTTGCTTGCTTGCAATATGATTAATCCATAAGTCTCGTAATCTTAATGGCATACCTTGTCATTATCATTTTGAGTCTGTTGATTCAATATGTTGCGAATTCTCGCAATACTCAAATAGATCCTAGAATTCATCCTTCCGGCTCAGACGTCATTTTGAACATGAGTTGGTTCTCGACCAAACTATCTGTCATCGATTGTGCCTCTGGTATATTCAATTGATCCATCCTTGATCAGAACGTCTGCTTCTGGTCCTTTGTTTTGGAAATCATAATCCCTTTGCATTTAAGCGGTGAATTATTCAGATGCTTCCATAACCTGTTGCATTTGCATTCCTTCCTCTTCTGGTTGAGTATCGATACTCATATCAGATCCTTTGTGGACCATCAAGTCCTTTGTTGGATTGTTATCCGACAATGTCCTTCACACTTGATCACTTTGTGAGTTCTTCCCTTGTTACATAATGTCTTTGTTAAGTTGTATCCTCCGCTTGGCCAACCTTACTCTGCTTTTGGGCTTGTGTTATTTACTCTTGAAACTTGTGGTATATGTCTCTAAGAAGCCCTATGGGTTGAACATATGCCTTCTCTAAACCGTGTGAACCCGAAAGTTTTCACGAATCATACTCTTCTGGTGCTTCGCCAGATAAAATTTCAACACTGCAACTTCAACAAACGTGAGGAGTAAATGAAAGGTTATGCATTGGAGAAGTGGGAGTCGACCTTGAACTTGTGTTCATGCCCATGGACACGATGTAGATCTTGTCGTTAAAGCTTCTCTTAAATTAGTTATTCCTTTGGTATAAGTTCAGCTTATATCAGGGATCTGGCCTTTTGCAATCGTGGTTCCGACCATGTTCTCTTTTGAATACCATTTCTCGTGCAAGTTTTAGCACTTGTCTTCTGTAGAGCAATACCCCGGTCCAACCTCTACTTGATCTGCCGTCGAGTATTACCCCCTGGTATCTCGAGATTATCATGGAACTGCATAACTTCTAACAAGTTCTTCATCAAGTGCTACATCCCCACTGAATCCAATTTTTTCATGGGCTCTGAGTTATTAAACACTCAAAGACACCAATAACTGAACCGAGTCTGCACTACGGTTCAACAACTCTTCGGTAAGCTTCTATCAGTACGAGTTTGTACCCGATCACATCATTCCTAGCCTGATCGGCTTATACCATTATCATGCTAAATTTTAACTGTGCTACCGGTCCTCCTTCCCGTAGCACAATTATTTGACGATGAGCTAAGCTTACATTGATCTTCCTCCTCATATCATTTCTCCTTGGACAATAAGCTTGGTTTCGAGTTTGTGTCATACCCTTGGTTCCAATAACCTTCGCTTCACCATTCATTTGACTTGATGTCATCGTCGATCGATTACATCTTGAAATCTCTCGACAAATGTGCCGTGATCATCATCAACATTCCGAGCTCTTCCAGGATATCAACTGAGTTCATGATGAGGAATACCATCCTTGCCCACGATGATTTTTGTTATCATCGACCACTCTATTGCCTTCCGTTCAACACTAACTTTTTCGTGTTTGGTGTTATACCTTGAGATCCTTGCTATCCAGCATTCGTTCTTCTTTACCTTGGGGTATTACCATCTTTTATGTCAAGAATGTCATGAGAATTACTCCATCTCTTAAGAATTCTTGGTATAGTGATACTTCTCACCATCACCATTCTTTCTTGGTCCTCGTGTTGATTCCAACCGGGGTACCAACAAGTGAACGGTGCTGTTTGGATTCTGCCTATTTAGCAACCCTATTGCTTTGAAGTTAATGGTCGGCCGTTCATTCTTAGACTATTGATTATTGAATCACCATTCTGACATTGGTCGTGCAGCCCAACCCATATTTTGGGCGCACCTTTCAACCATTGTTAAATTGTGTATGTTTTCCTCGAGCATACTTCCTTATATCATTTGATCTGACAAATGTTATCTCCTTGTTCACTTAATGCTGGAAATCCATCTTTTGGGAATCTCGGTGAATTACCGTTGAGTTCACCAGACACCTCCTTGTCCTCTCCTTGGTTTAATGGTGAACTATTGCTTCAGAAACCCGCTCCCATAGTTCATTTCTCGAGAATCTTGCAATGTCATTTCGTCAATTTGTGTTGCACCTTTTCCTCTCGGACCCCCTGAGTCTGAGGTATCATGACACCAGTTGGATATGAATCTCGGTCAGTTATGATGGTTGGGACAACTCTCCAAGGGTCATGATGTTGATCCTTTGATGACCCGGTAACATGATGTCATGCCTAGTACCCCCCCCCCCCGGCTGGAGGACCTATCATTATAATTTCTTTTGCAAGATAACCATTCTTCCTGGAGGAAATTGTAAGACTTATCCTACAAGTTGTTCCTAATGGATCTTTCCTATATCAAAAGTCTGGCCCTTGATTGAAACAAACACCATGTCAATGCTATCTCGAAGCATGTCTGTGGTACTCCGATTTTCAACAAGAACATTTGAAGCCCAATGCTAAATGTTTCTTGCTCAATTATCCAAACACCGATGTATGGGTAATGTCATGAAAATTCTCTCCCCTACCTAAAGAGTTTTCTACATTATATCCTGTCATGGATATCATGCTCTGCTTATCCTTGGGAAGGATATACCCCTGAAATATGTGTTTAAACACATTTTCCTTTCCATTGTTCTGTTTAACCTGATGATCACATTTTCCTTTCCATTGGTTTGTTTGACCTTTCTTGTGGTCTATATAACCTAAGCAGTAATAATTTACTTCTTATGTAAACACCTCGGTGTACAACTCTGCCAGTGAGACCCTGTTACTTTTGTTGATGACATTTTGGTAACCACCGATGGACGAGAACTTTGCCTAATGGTCCGCCTCGTTCAACGAGCAGGAAAATGGTTCTCTTCGTCCCTCACCCTTGGTACCGATGTTGTTGCCGACATAACCGACAGACTATCCTCTGGCATGCCTTGCTTACATGATCGTGCAAGATGTCACTGTCCTTCCTACTTTTAATCCACATGGTGGGCCCATAACCCACAGTTCCACAAGATCGAAACCTGACTCTCCTGTACCCCCCTGTACCCAAGGTTGTTCCTCGCGCGTGGCCTCGTATGTAATTCATGAGCCACCTTCAATCTGGTATCAGACAAATACTTATTCTCGTGGCTTCGAACCCCTTTCACGCCACATATCAGACATCGAACGATTGCCTGCCCACTCGAAACTTCCCAGGATACCTCCTTACTCTGCTCTTGATATTTTCTTAAGTTTCAATTCGAGAGTTACTTCCGCCACCCTCCCCGATGTTATCGACCAGATAGTCAAACCTGCAGAGGTCCATTCTCTCGGAATACCCACCCTTTATTCTTTCGTAAGTACGATGGAGTTCCTGAAGAAAAGAACGCCGACTTGATCATGGTGGCTTGAAACAGAGAAATGAAGATATCAACGAAAGGGATCAACCTCTTTGAGAAGAGCAAGCCAGGACGAGAAGACCCGCTAGATTCGTTACCAAACTTTCCCCCTTAGTCCCCCTCTTAAATCTCGGGACGAGATTTCTTGTAGTGGAGGAGAATTGTGACGCCCGGATAATTAGACTACAGTAATCCCAAGCTAAGGATGCCACGTCACCTCCATTACTGTGATTAAACTCACGTTGATTCGAACCCGATTCAAATTCAAATTTAAAACATAGGCAAACAACAAAAGTTTCCAAACTTTAAAACTAAAATGTTCGGAGTGAACTAAATAATGCATAGGTAATTATGGTGGAGAAACCAAACTTTGATAAAGCGTTTAAAGGCTCTAAAGATAATTAAAACAGTAGTTAAAACAATTAAATACATGCCTATTGAATTTTATAAAATATTAAACTATTTTATTTTCGGTTGAGAATTAAGGTGGCAGTAGTATATTTATAAATACAAATTTAGGTGCTAGTGTTTTTATAAAACTGTAATAAAAGGGAACTTAAAATAAAACAGAAAAGAAAATAAATAAAAGAAAAGAAAATACAAAAGAGAAAAACTAAACTAAAAAAAAGGGAAAGAGAAGCCCCCCCCCCTGCTGGACCGCGGCCCAGCTGGCCATCGGGCCAACCAGGCCGGCCCAACCGGCCGCCCCACTCCCCTTCCCCATATCCCCCACGACCCAAACCCTAACCCCACCCCGTCACCCACTCGCCCCCTCCCCCCAGTCGCTCTCCCCCCTCCTCCCCGATCCAGATCGGATCGAGGGGAACGCCCCCCCCCCCCGACGACATCGCCCCCGACGCCAGCGCCGCCCGGATCGACACCACGCCGGCGACCCTCGCCGGATCGCTCCCCCGACGCTCTTCGTCGCCTGCAGCACAGGCGCCTGCCCCCTCGACCCGAGCTAAATCGGGGGGCTCGGCCCCGCGGCGCCCCGAGCCTCGGCGCTGCTCCTCACCGCCGTCATCGCCTCGCCTCCTCACCTCTCCCTCGCGCTACTCCGGCCACCCCGAGCCTCACCGAGCACGCTGTCACGATCCCTACGTCCCGCCGTGAGCCCCGACTCCTCCTCCCCTCCTCTGTCTCACGCGCTCACCGCGGCCGGGTCGCGCCCTGGCCGCGCGCGGCGCTCCGTCCGGCCGCGCGCACCCCCGCTCCGCCTACGCCCGGGGCCGCGCTTCCTCGCATGGCCTCCTCCGCCTCACGCGTCCCCACTGGCTGCACGTCGGCTCCCGCACCGCCACCTCGCACCGCTGTCGACCTGCTCGCCCGCGACGGCCGCGCCCCGTGCCCCTCCCGGCGAGCCCCGTCACCGCTCCCGTTGTTGCTTCGGCATCGCTTCGGCCTCCGGCGGCCGCCCGTGCATCACCGCGGCCCCCGCCCCGTTCCGCGCCTCGCCGGCAACCACCCCGGCGCCAGCCACAACGCCTGCACACCAGCGCCCATTCGGGCTAGCGCCCGCGCGCCCGTTAACCCACCCTGTGTGGCCCCTAGGGCCAATGATATGGGGGCCCCAGCCCCAGAACGTTTTTTTAAAGGAATTAAAAAATAAAAAATAGATGAATAAATAATGAAAATAATTAATTAATTAATCAATTAACTAATTAATTAACTTAATTAAATCTGATTAAATTAACCAAATAAGATTAATTAACCTAATGATTAGTTAACCTAATTAACTACTATTAATTAGCTAATTAATTAGTATGACAGCGGGGCCCACCCACTAATTAATTTTGATTAGATTAATTAAACTGTTTAATTAAAATGTGTCACTGACCAGTGGGACCCACTGGTCAGGTTGACCAAGTCAACTCTGTTGACTGCTGATGTCAGCACGACATCATGCTGATGTCATTAATTCATTTTCGGATTAATTAATTAATTAAATTCTAGAAATTAATAAAATCTTTAGAAAATCATATCTTTTAATCCGTAACTCGGATGCGAATACTTTCTACATGAAAGTTGCTCAGAACGATGAGACGAATTCGGATACGCAGCCCGTTCGTCCGCCACGCGTCCCTAGCATAGTGAACCTGCAACATTTCACCTCCGGTTCATCTGTCCGAAAACGCGGAACCCCGGGGATACTTTCCCGGATGTGTCCCCCCTTCGCCGATATCACCTATCCCTGCGTTAGGTCACCCCTAGCAACGTATTGTCGCGTCTTGCTTTGTGTTACATTTGATTGCTCTGTTATTTATTTTGTTCCCCCTCCGTTACTTCTTTCCGGTAGACTGCGAGACTGGCGCTGCTGCTGGTACCCCGATCGGCTACGGAGTTGACGACCACTCTCTCTTGCCAGAGCAACCAGGCAAGCCCCCCCTTGATCACCAGATATCGCCTATTCTACTCTATACTGCTTGCATTAGAGTAGTGTAGCATGTTACTGCTTTCCGTTGATCCTATTCTGATGCATAGCCTGACATTGTTGCTACACCTGTTGATACCTTACCTGCAATCCTAAATGCTTAGTATAGGATGCTAGTTTATCATCATTGGCCCTACATTCTTGTCAGTCTGCCTTGCTATACTATCGGGCCGTGATCACTTGGGAGGTGATCACGGGTATATACTATACATACATACATACTATACAGATGGTGACTAAAGTCGGGTTAGCTCATTGAGTACCCGCAAGTGATTCTGACGAGGGGGCTGAAAGGACAGGTGGCTCCATCCCGGTAGAGGTGGGCCTGGGTTCCCGACGGCCCTCGACTGTTACTTTGTGGCGGAGCGACAGGGCAGGTTGAGACCACCTAGGAGACAGGTGGGCCTGGCCCTGTTCGGCGTTCGCGGATACTTAACACGCTTAACGAGATCTTGGTATTTGATCTGAGTCTGGCTACGAGCCTATACGCACTAACCATCTACGTGGGAGTAGTTATGGGTATCCCGACGTCGTGGTATCAGCCGAAGCACTTCAGACGTCAGCGACGGAGCGGCGCGCGCCGAATTGGACTGGAACGCCACTAGGCTAGGTCTGCTTTCGGCCGCCCACGCAACGTGCAGGTGTGCTCAGGGCGATGGGCCCAGACCCCTGCGCGCTTAGGTTTAGACCGGCGTGCTGGCCTCTCTGTTTTGCCTAGGTGGGGCTGCGACGTGTTGATCTTCCGAGGCCGGGCATGACCCAGGAAAGTGTGTCCGGCCAAATGGGATCGAGCGTGTTGGGTTATGTGGTGCACCCCTGCAGGGAAGTTAATCTATTCGAATAGCCGTGATCTTCGGTAACAGGACGACTTGGAGTTGTACCTTGACCTTATGACAACTAGAACCGGATACTTAATAAAACACACCCTTCCAAGTTCCACAGACAACCCGGTGATCGCTTTTCCGCAGGGCGACGAGGAGAGGATCGCCGGGTAGGATTATGCTATGCGACGCGACTGGATGCCTTGGAGATGCTACTGGATATGCTACTTGAGATGCTACTTGGAGGACTTCAATCTACTCTCTTCTACATGCTGCAAGACGGAGGCTGCCAGAAGCGTAGTCTTCGACAGGATTAGCTATCCCCCTCTTATTCTGGCATTCTGCAGTTCAGTCCACTGATATGGCCTCTTTACACATATACCCATGCATATGTAGTGTAGCTCCTTGCTTGCGAGTACTTTGGATGAGTACTCACGGTTGCTTTCTCCCCCCTTTTTCCCCTTTCCTTCTTCCTGGTTGTCGCAACCAGATGCTGGAGCCCTGGAGCCAGACGCCACCGTCGACGACGACCTACTACACTGGAGGTGCCTACTACTACGTGCAGCCCGCTGTCGACGACCATGGAGTAGTTTAGGAGGATCCCAGGCAGGAGGCCTGCGCCTCTTTCGATCTGTATCCCAGTTTGTGCTAGCCTTCTTAAGGCAAACTTGTTTAACTTATGTCTGTACTCAGATATTGTTGCTTCCGCTGACTCGTCTATGATCGAGCACTTGTATTCGAGCCCTCGAGGCCCCTGGCTTGTATTATGATGCTTGTATGACTTATTTATGTTTTAGAGTTGTGCTGTGATATCTTCCCGTGAGTCCCTGATCTTGATCGTACACATTTGCGTGCATGATTAGTGTACGATTGAATTGGGGGCGTCACACTAATGGTGTTATGTGAACGTCAACTAAATAACACTTCACCATTATTTGGGCCTAGAGGAAGGCATTGGGAAGTAATAAGTAGATGATGGGTTGCTAGAGTGACAGAAGCTTAAACCCTAGTTTATGCATTGCTTCGTAAGGGGCTGATTTGGATCCATATGTTTCATGCTATGGTTAGGTTTACCTTAATACTTTTGTTGTAGTTGCGGATGCTTGCAATAGAGGTTAATCATAAGTGGGATGCTTATTCAAGTAAGAACATCACCCAAGCACCGGTCCACCCACATGTCAAATTATCAAAGTACCGAACGCGAATGATATGAACGTGATGAAAACTAGCTTGACGATATTCCCATGTGTCCTCGGGAGAGCTTTTCCTTATATAAGAGTTTGTCCAGGCTTGTCCTTTGCTACAAAAAGGATTGGGCCACCTTGCTGCACTTTATTTACTTTTGTTACTTGATGCTCGTTACAAATTATCTTATCACAAAACTATTTGTTACCACTTATTTCATTACTTGCAGAGAATACCTTGCTAAAAACCGCTTATCATTTCCTTCTGCTCCTTGTTGGGTTCGACACTCTTACTTATCGACAGGACTACAATAGATCCCCTATACTTGTGGGTCATGAGGCGGCTGGTGGAAGCCTGCCCACGACTTGAGGTCATCAAGCGGTCCGTCTGCATCGAAGGTGCACGCAGGGCTTTTGCCCGGGCGAGGGTGCACTGGGCGAAGCTGGACACCGTGAAGCTGGTGAAGGAGGGGCCGCCGGAGGGCAAGGAGCATCGCTGCCCCGAGAATACTATGAGAGCATCCTGAAGGGTTCCCGCTTAGTGGCAGATGAATGTGCCAAGGATGTAATCTTTGAATGAACATGCCCATGTGATCCTGTAATATGAAACGAGTTCTTTTGCGCCATGCGACGCTTTCTTAATTTAAAATATTACCTTCTGTGCGGCCGTTTATAAAATCTGAGAGTTGGCCAGTCGTCGGCTTCTGCCCCCATGTAACTAGTACTGGGGTGTTCGGGGTAAATCTGAACACTCTTTACCCCAATTTTGGGTCCTTCAAGGGCGGTGCTCAGCGCAACGAACCAGGCAATCGGACTATAATGCTTTATCACTCTCACTTAGCCATAGAAGTCTATGATTTTAAATTTTCTGGCGAAGCCCCTGGTATTCGGAGGGTCGAATTTGGGGCTCTATACACGCCTAAGCCGGACAAGGCCGACTCCTCGCCCGAAGCGGAAAAAGTCTTTAAGGACTTGAGACCTCTCGAACAGCGACCAGTCTCTCGCCTTATCATGACAGTCGGTTTTTGGCTTTCTCTACTGAGGTGCTCGTCCGAAAGAACCGGGACACAATCGCAATAGTTCTCCCACCGCTACCTTAGCCGATATAGCAGAAAGTAAGGTACTAAAGCATGGGAGCCGGGCAACCCGACATTTGACCCAAGACATGATTCGGAGCTGATGCATATAATGCTACAAGTTTGGGGTGCCGCACCATCAAAAGTGTTCGGACTTCTTGCGTAGTATTACTGGGTAAACGAGAGCCCCTGGCGTACTGACCGCACCCGAGTGTGCAGGTGCAGAATGTCGTAAATGGACATATAAGAGAAAGAGAAAAACTTAAATAATGCAATGACAGATTAATAATATGCATTATTATTTGAATAATACGTCTAAGCATACTGGTACAAGTAGTGCAATAAGCATAAAGTAGGACAATTCGAAATGTCCTATCCCAAGGCAGGCTATGCATAAATAGTGAAAAGCGGGTATATCAAGTATTACTAGAGACCACCTGGCGGTTCCCGTGTTCATCCTAGCTTCTTGCCGCCTTGGTTGTTGCTTCCGGAATGTGTCCGGCAATCGGACTGCCGGAAAGGGCTTCCCAAGAGTTAGGCCCTGAAAGAGAAAAGGAATGTCAAAGGTATACAGCCCCTGCTGTGGTTAAGTCACAATGTGGGGCGTGTCCTGATTGTGCCCCCGCCTATGTCCATGGTATTTTCAATGCGTAGTTATGTACGCGTGGCATGAATTTCATCGCTGCACTGGGACTGGGATGGGGGCCGGATTTCTAGGCGAGCGCTGATCGCGCTAGGCAATCCTGTTGCAGATTGTTCCGGACTCGCTTGAAGGTGTCCGGGGGATGTAACGCCGAATGAGTGGTCTGCCTGAACAGGCGGCTTTGTGCCTCTGCTGCAAGGGCCGCAGTGTGCTATTCTGTATGGAGCGAGCGTTCTGTGATTCCATTTACTATTATGACCCTGCGGGGTCCTGGCATCTTGAGCTTGAGGTATGCGTAATGCGGCACTGCGGTGAATTTTGCAAATGATGTCCGTTCGAGCAGTGCATGATAGCCACTGCGAAACGGGACGATGTCGAATATTAACTCTTTGCTTCGGAAGTTATCCGGTGATCCGAAGACCACTTCCAGTGTGATTGAGCCTGTGCAATGGGTCTCTACACCTGGGATGACGCCTTTAAAGGTGGTTTTGCTAGGTTTGATCCATGAGGGATCGATACCCATTTTTCGCACTGTATCCTGATAAAGCAGGTTCAGGCTGCTGCCGCCGTCCATAAGGACTCGAGTGAGGTGAAATTCGTCAATGATGGGGTCTAGGACCAGTGCGGCGGATCCACCATGACGGATGCTAGTGGGGTGGTCCCTGCGATCGAAGGTGATCGGACAAGCAGACCATGGGTTGAACTTCGGGGCAACGGGCTCCATCACGTAGACGTCCCCCAAGGGATTCAACAAGCATCACTTTATCCATGTGCTGATCCTTTGAGATTGCAACTCTACCTAGACCTAATACCTTGCTTTTACCAGTATCAGCAGATGTGATGTGACTTTTGTCATATGGACATAAGGTTGAGTCCATGAGAAGACTTCGCTTGCCAGTCATGTGATTAGTACATCCACTATCAGTAATCCATTCTAAAGCAGCTGGTGTCATACCCTACAGTGCATTTAGGGGGATAGGCTTCACGAAGAGCATTGTGAAGCATAAACATTTGGCGAGCAAGAGGATTATTAAAGCTTAGATCGAGGTTAGGACTGATAGGGCAAGTAGCAAGCGACTCAGGAACAAAATACATAATAAGACCATTTGGGCATTTGATCTTGCGCCATACAAGATGTTTAAGGTCCCCAACAATACCTTCATACGCATTTGATTTTCGGCTAGAGACCTTTCCCTGCAAAAGAGAGCTAAGTTTTCTTAGCCACCCACATCTTCAAGGGTGGCTTCGAAGCAATGAGTCTAAGTGCAACATCTGAGAACTTTGGCTTTGGAGCCCTAGCAAATAGTCTTGCAGGTGGAGAATAGTACTCATAAGAATAAGCAGAGTAGTTCTGGGTCTTATGAACATGGCGGTTTGATGAAACACGCTCGTATTCATAGGCCTGAGTACGGTTTCCCTGCAAAACATTTGCGTTAGTGCGACTCAGGTGAGTCCTCTGTCTGTATGAAGCCTTTGGACCATATGAAGCCTGTGGTCTGGGGTTTGTCTTCTTCACTTGTGGTTTCCTGACGACATTCACAGGAAGATTCTCCAGACACTTTTTCGGCACCCAGACTTTCTTCATAGGTGGCCCATTCCTGCAGTTAGTACCAATATACCTGGCAAACACTTCATCATTCTGATTTTTAAACAGTTTATAGTTTGCATCAAAGGATTCATCAATGATGATGGGATTAGCACAAGTGAAGCGAGATAGGGTGGATGGATCCACTGAAGGTTCCTTTGTAGCAACCCATGTGGTTTTGGGGTACTGCTCAGGTTTCCAGTAAGAGCCATCAGCATTCATTTTCCTTTCGAACCCAACACCCTCTTTCCTAGGGTTTTGGTTCAGAATCTGCCTTTTGAGGACATCACAGAGTGTCTGATGCCCTTTGAGACTTTTGTACATCCCTGTTTCAAGCAATGTCTTCAACCTAGCATTTTCATCAGCAATAGCAGTGGCATCCTCAGCAGAGGGGTTAGTTACCACATCAACAGTTGAAGATATTGCAACAGTAGCAGCAGTAGAACATCCAGCAACAGAAGTAGCGTTATCACGCTCAATGCATTTAAGACATGGTGGTTCAAATCCTTCCTGAGCGGGACTGATTTGTTTGGTGCGAAGTGACTCGTTTTCCTTTTGAAGATCTTCATGAGCCACTCTCAATTTCTCAAGATCTTGCTTCCTTTGAAGATAATCATAGGAAAGCTTTTCATGAGTTGTTGAGAGCGTTTCATGACGACTTTCAAGTTCCTCATACTTAACATGAAGATTTTTTATGTCTTCAATTAAGGACTGAGATCAAGTCATTTCAGCGTCTAACAGGTCATCGCTTTTGTCTAACAGTTTTTGAATATGTTCCATAGCTTTCTGTTGTTCAGTTGCAATTTTAGCAAGTGTTTTGTAGCTGGGTTTGGAACCACAATCAGAGTCATCTTCACTGGATGTTTGATAGTGAGTAGTGTGTGAGTTTACCTTGGCACCGCGTGCCATGAAGCAGTAGGTGGGAGCGGAGTTGTCCTTGTCATTAGCATCGGCGTCGGTGACGAAGTCATTGTCTTCAGTGTTGAAGATGGACTTGGCAATGTAGGCTGTAGCCAGACTTGCAACGCCAGAATCAGACTCCTCCTCAGACTCCACCTCTGCCTCCTCAGAAGTAGACTCCTCTTCTGAATCCATTTTCTTGCCAACAAACGCACGAGTCTTGCCAGATGAGCTCTTCTTGTGTGATGAATATTTTGAGGAAGACTTGGAAGAAGACTTTGAGTATTTCTTCTTCTTCTTGTCGTCAGAATCATATGCCTTGCTCTTCTTCTTGTTGTTCTCATTGTCCCACTGCGGACACTCGGAGATGTAGAGACCAGGTTTATTGCACTTGTGGCATGTTCTCTTCTTGTAGTCATGAGCAGAAGCTTCATCATTCCTTGAGCTGGATCGTGAGGACTTTCGGAAGCCTTTCTTCTTGGTGAATTTCTGGAACTTCTTCACAAGCATAGCAAGCTCCTTTCCAATGTCTTCAGGATCATTAGAACTGCAGTCAGATTCTTCTTCAGATGCGGAAACAACTTTTGCCTTCAAGGCATGAGTTCTGCCATAGTTGGGACCGTAGATGTCTCTTTTCTCAGAAACTGAAACTCGTCTGTGTTGAGCCTTTCGAGTATGT
Source organism: Triticum aestivum (assembly GCF_018294505.1). NCBI lineage: Eukaryota > Viridiplantae > Streptophyta > Magnoliopsida > Poales > Poaceae > Triticum > Triticum aestivum. Next base: position 542,849,075 of record NC_057809.1, on the reverse strand, counting down.
CATACGGATCGAGTCTCTTGAAGTCAGGGCATTCTTGAATCATCAGGGCTAGGGTGTCAAACGAGCTGTCAAGTGATCTCAGAAGTGTCTTGACGATTTCATGCTTGGTGATCTTAGTAGCATCGAGAGCTTGAAGCTCATTTGTGATGTCAGTGAGTCGATCAAACGTGAGCTGAACATTCTCATTGTCGTTTCTCTTGAAGCGGTTGAAGAGGTTGCGAAGGACACTGATCCTTTGATCTCTCTGGGTTGAGACGCCTTCGTTGACCTTGGAGAGCCAATCCCAGACGAGCTTAGAGGTTTCCAGAGAACTCACACGGCCATACTGCCCTGTTGTCAGATGACCACAGATGATGTTCTTGGCAGTGGAATCCAGTTGAACAAACTTCTTGACATCAGCAGTGGTGACACCTTCACCAGCCTTGGGAATGCCATTCTTGACGACATACCAAAGGTCGACATCAATGGCTTCAAGATGCATGCGCATCTTATTCTTCCAGTAGGGATATTCAGTTCCATCGAAGATGGGGCACGCAGAGGAGACTTTGATTATCCCTGCAGTCAACATAGCTAAAACCCCAGGTGGTTAAACCGAATCACACGGAACAAGGGAGTACCTTGCTCTGATACCAATTGAAAGTGCTAGTGATCGACTAGAGGGGGGTGAATAGGCGATTTTTATGAAAGTCTTCAAAACATGGAAGTTTCGAAGACAAATGATGGAAATAAACCTATTACCATGCAGCGGAAGGTAGACTACACTAGGCAAGCCATAGTCAAGTATTCAATGAAGTGAAAGCACAAAGACTAATAGCAGCTAGACAGTATGGATCATGATGGAAGATAGTATGAAGCCAATCAGAACAAGCAGTCACTCAGTGAAGACAAAAAGATAATGCAAACAGGTAATGACTTCACAAGGACCAACTGCAAATAAAGAGATGGGAAGGATAGAACCAGTGGCTCGTTGAAGACAATGATTTGTTGGACCAGTTCCAGTTGATGTGACAATTGTACATCTGGTTAGGGAGGCTGAGGTTTAACTCAGAAGACCGCGTCTTCACCTTATTCCCCTTGAGCTAAGGACACCCAGTCCTCGCCCAATCACTTTGGTAAGTCTTCAAGGTAGACTTCCAAACCTTCACAGACTTCATTCACCGGCGATCCACAATGACTCTTGGATGCTCAGAACGCGACGCCTAACCGGCTGGAGGATTCACAGTCCTCAAGTGTAGTAAGTCTTCAGATCACACAGACAGGAAGACTTCAGTGATGCCTAACACTCTTTGGCTCTGGGTGTTTAGGGCTTTGTCCTCACAAGGATTTCTCTCTCAAAGGCTTCGAGGTGGGTTGCTCTCAAACGACAAAAGTCGTGCACTAACTCTAAGCAGCCAACCAATTTATGGTGTAGGGGGTGGGCTATTTATAGCCACTAGGCAACCCGACCTGATTTGTCCGAAATGACCCTGGGTCACTAAGGAACTAACATGTGTTCCAATGGTCAGATTTCAAACACACACGACAACTTTACTTGGGCTACAAGCAAAGCTGACTTATCCAACTCTGGATAAGATTTGCTCTCATTGTCTTCGCTCGAAGACATAGGATTTTGGTTAAGCATCACTTCAGTCATTCTGACTGGTTCACTTGGACCCCACTTAACAGTACGGTGGTTCCTATGACTCAACAAAGAAGAAAAGGAAACGACGAAACAACTAAGTCTTCGCGCTCCATAGTCTTCACGCGATGTCTTCTCTTGTCATAGTCTTCAATATGAATGTCTTCACATACCACCTTTGTCTTCAATGTCTTCATACATTTTTAGGGGTCATCTCCGGTAGGAAAACTGAATCAATGAGGGACTTCTACCTGTGTTATCCTGCAATTCTCACAAACACATTAATCCCTCAACTAGGTTTGTCGTCAATACTCCAAAACCAACTAGGGATGGCACTAGATGCACTTACATGGGCGAAGATGGATGCCAAGAAGCTGATGACCGAGGGGCCGCCTGAGGGCAAGGAGCGCCGCTGTCCCGAGCTATATTTTGATGGTGTCCTAGAGGGATCCCTCCTTGTGGCGGGGCAATGTGCGAAGGATGTTATATTCCCATGAAAATATTTGAATTATCTTGTCCTATAACGTGAATCAATGATGTTATGTAATATAATGCTTGTTATGTTTTAATTTTTTCCTCCTGTGCGGCCGTGTTGTATGAAATCTGAGGGTTGGCCAGCCGTCGGCTTCTGCCCCCACGTAGGTAGTACGGGGGTGTTCGGGATGGAATCGAAACATTCTTGATCCAATTATACCTTGAAGGAGTTGTTTAGCGCAACGAACCAGGCAACCAGACTATGCGGCTTGAATGCCCTCACTTAGCCATAGGAGTTTTACAATAAAAACATGGGCACATCCCCTAGTATCCGATCTAGAGTGCTATAAGTGTCTGACCGGGAAGTACCGATCCTTCGCATAATGTGGAAGAAATCTCCAACGATTTGTAACCTCTGAATAGCTGACTGGCTCTCGCCGCATCATGACAGTTAGTTTTCGACTTTCTCTACTGAGGTGCTCCTTTGGATAAACCAAGGCACTATCGTAGTAGTTCTCCCTTTACTACCTTATCCCATATAGAGGAACCTAAGGTGGAAAGCACAGGAGCCGGGCAACCCAACTATTGACCAAATACATGATTCGGAGCCAATGCATATAATGCTAAATTCGGGGTGCCGAACTATACTTATAAAAAGTGTTCAGACTTTTGTTGCCGTAATGTGGGGTGCTATGAAGCCCCAGGCAAACATCAAATGTACCAAAGTGTACGGGTGCTACCTGATAGGGTTATCCACAGGGGAGCTGAAAAAGAGAAAGAAAATAGAAAAGGTACAAAGGTAAAAAGCTAGCGTCCTAAAGCTCCAGCCGCAAACTATTCTCATGTAATTTAATTAGTATGTCAAGGCACAGTGATACAAGTAGTGCAATAAGCAACATGCTATTTGACATGTCGAAACCAAGGGAGAGCTGCATGTGGGTCCTGAAAAATAGGTAGTGTTATCGTTAACGGAATCTCCTAAAAAGTCCCCCATATGTCTCCGTTTCTCGCCGTCTTGGTGTGTTTATCTTTCAAGAGGACCGATGACCAGACAACCAGATGGGGCCTGTGGGATTGAGACCTGAAAAGGAAACAAGTAAAAGTGAAAGTATGTGTGTATCCGATGTCGGTTGAGCCGTACTATGGGCCACAAGCTAGTTATGCCTCCGTCGATGCCCATGGGATTTTGAGTGCGTAGTTATGTACGCGCGGCACGAATGCCACCGCTTTATCGGGACTGAGACGGAGGCCGGATTGCTAGTCGAGCTCCTGACGAGCCGAGCTCTCTTGCTGCAGAGTAGTTTGGACCCTCTTAACGGTGTTTGTGGGCTCGGCAGCCGAATTAAGGTTCTGCTTGAGAAGGCCACTCTGTACTTCTGCTGCTAAGGCAGCTGTGTGCTCTTTTGTACGGAGGGAGCGTTCCGTATTTCCATTGACTGTTATGAGGCCGCGTGGACTGGGCATTTTGAGCTTGAGATAAGCATAGTGTTATCCGGAGATCCGAAGACAACCTCTAGTGTTATTGAGCCCGTACACCGGGCTTCTACGCCTGGTATGGCTCCTTTGAAGGTAGTCCTGGTGGGCTTGATCCGTGATGGGTTAATGCCCATTTTTCGCGTTGTATCCTGATAGAGCAGATTGAGGCTGCTACCTCCGTCCATAAGGACGCGGGTCAGGTGGAACCCATAAATTATTGGGTCTAGGACTAGTGCGGCCGAGCCAACGTGACGGATACTAGTCGGATGATCCCGGCGATCAAAAGTGATTGGACATGACGACCATGGATTAAATTTTGGGGTGACTGGCTCTATCGCATAGACATTCCTGAGCGCATGCTTGCGCTCCCTCTTGGGGATGTGGGTAGCGTATATCATGTTCACCATTTTCACCCGAGGGGGAAACTTCTTCTGTCCCCCTATGTTCGGTTGCCGGGGCTCTTCTTCATCGTCCTTGCTTTGTGATCCCTTTTCCCTGTTATCGGCATTTAATTTGCCGGCCTGTTTAAAAACCCAACAATCTCTATTTGTATGATTGGGTGGTTTGTCCGGGGTACCATGAATCTGGTACGAACGATCAAGTATGCGGTCCAAGCTGGATGGGCCTGAATTGTTCTTTTGGAACGGCTTCTTCTGCTGACCGGACTTAGAGCCACTAAATCTGGCATTTACTGTCGTGTCCTCGGTGTTATCACTATTGTTTCGACGCTTGTATCTGTTGTGTCGAGACTTGTCTTTGTTGTTTTTAACTTCAGGGGTGTCGGCGTCGCTTGCATTGTTTTTTCTACTGGACAACCAACTGTCCTCGCCCGCACAAAAGCGGGTCATGAGTGTCGTGAGGGCCGACATGGATTTTGGCTTTTCTTGGCCGAGGTGGCGAGCGAGCCATTCGTCGTGGATGATGTGTTTGAAGGCTGCTAGGGCTTCGGCATCCGGACAATCGACGATTTGGTTCTTTTTAGTTAAGAACCTAGTCCGGAATTTCCTGGCGGACTCTTCGAGCTGTTGAACTATATGGCTTAAGTCATCAGCATCCGGAGGTCGAACATATGTACCTTGGAAGTTATCGAGGAAGGCCTCTTCCAAGTCCTCCCAGTCGCCATAGAATTTGCAAGCAGACTGTTGAGCCAATGTCGAGCTGGCCCCTTGAGTCTTAAAGCGAGGTACTTGATTGCGTGGAGGTCATCTCCGCGGGCCATGTGAATGTGGAGAATGAAGTCTTCGATCCACACCGCAGGGTCTGTGGTTCCATCATATGATTCTATATTCACGGGTTTGAACCCTTCTGGGAATTCATGATCCATGACCTCATCAATGAAGCAATGAGGGTGTGCGGCGCCTCTATATCGGGCTGTATCGCGACATAGCTCTGATGGAGTCCGTCTGCGGTTTTCAGCCCACACATGACTAAGTTTCTCACGTCCGAATAGGTGGCCGTCATCGCGTGTCGAGGCACGTCCTCGCAATCTGTAGATTGATCTGGTATGTCCTGCTTTATTGTTTAGGTTTTGCTGGAGGTCATATGTATGGTCGTGGGCTAATTTACCACTACCTGTGCGATGTGGCAGGGCGGGCTGGTGTTCGGCGTGAGCTGCCGTTTTGTCCCAACCACGTGGTGGTCGGTCAGCCGCATTGTACGATGATGGTATGTATTTTGGCGCATCCTCGTCAAACTGAGGTAGCAATTTGCGCTTTGGGTAGCTTTTGGTTGGGCGCTTGAGGCCGTATTCTTTGGCTGCTAGGACATCAGTCCATTTATCATTGAGCAGATCTTGGTCAGCTTGAAGCTGCTGCTACTTCTTTTTCAGTCTCCTTGCAGTGGCTATTAGCTAGCGCTTGAAGCGCTCCTACTCAAGAGGTTCCTTAGGCACGATGAAATCGTCGGTGCCGAGGCTCACCTCGTCCTCAGAGAGCGGGTGTGGGAGTCCTAGATTAGGGGGTCTCCGGACAGCCGGACTATCTCCATTGGCCGGACTGTTGGACTATGAAGATACAAGATTGAAGACTTCGTCTCGTGTCCGGATGGGACTCTACTTGGCGTGGAAGGCAAGCTATGCAATACGGATATGTATATCTCCTCCTTTGTAACCGACCTTGTGTGACCCTACCCCTCTCCGGTGTCTATATAAACCGGAGGGTTTTAGTCCGTAGGACAACATACAATCATACCATAGGCTAGCTTCTAGGGTTTAGCCTCTCTGATCTCGTGGTAGATCTACTCTTGTACTACCCATATCATCAATATTAATCAAGCAGGACGTAGGGTTTTACCTCCATCAAGAGGGCCCAAACCTGGGTAAAACATTGTGTCCCCTGCCTCCTGTTACCATCCGCCTTAGACGCACAGTTCGGGACTCCCTACCCGAGATCCGCCGGTTTTGACACCGACATTGGTGCTTTCAGAGAGTTCCTCTGTGTCTTCGTCGTTAGGCTTGATGGCTCCTACTATCATCGATGGCGATGCAGTCCAGGGTGAGACTTTTCTCCCCGGACAGATCTTCATGTTCGGCGGCTTTGCACTGCGGGCCAATTCGCTTGGCCATTTGGAGCAGATTGAAAGTTACGCCCCTGGCCACCAGGTCAGGTTTGGAAGCTTAAACTACACGGCCGATATCCATGGAGACTTGATCCTCTACGGATTCGAGCCTCTGCCTTGTGCGTCACGCGGTCACGATGAGTACGATTTATCTCTACCATCGGATAGAGTTCAAGAGATCACACAGGCAGCCGCTCCGACCCTCAATTCGGAGCCAGGTGCACCTTCCACTGACGGGTGGATGGACCCCGCCACAGAAGCCTTACCCTTAGCGGCGATCGAGTCGAACATTGACCTTACCTTGCACGAGAGCCGTGTTGTTAAACTGTCGGATCCTTCTCCGGCCACGGACTCCGAACCTCCGGGGCCCATTCCTATCGAATCCGATTGGGCGCCGATCATGGAGTTTACCTCCGCGGATATTTTTCAGCACTCGCCCTTTGGCGACATACTGAACTCATTAAGGTCTCTCTCCTTGTCAGGAGGATCCTGGCCGAATTATGTCCGGCAGGACTGGGATGCGGATGATGAAGAAATTCGCGGCCCACCCACCACCCACTTAGTAGCCACTGTCGATGACTTAACCGACATGCTCGACTTCGACTCCGAAGACATCGACGGTATGGACGACGATGCGGGAGACGCAGAGGAACCACAGCCCACACGGCACTGGACACCCACTTCACCACATGACGTATACATGGTGAACACACCAAAAGAAAACGACGACGAGGAACGGAAGGACGCAACGAAGGGTTGTCCCCTTGAGAAGCAGTCAAAGCGGCAGCGTAAACGCCGCTCCAAATCCCGCCTCGACAGAAACAACGATCATATAGACCCAGCGTTAGAGCAGGGGGAACCATTGCCGAACCACGGCAACACGAAGGATCAAGCCGAACAACCTGACTTTGTCAAAGATAATAGTCCGGGCGATTTCACACCGGACAGACACCCGGAGCAACAGAATGCCCGTCAAAGGCTTGTTGCCACCGTGAGGAGTCTAAAAAAGCAGAAGCAAAGACTCAAGGCTGCACAAGACACACTCGGAATCAGATGGAGCAAAGTACTCAACGCAACAGCGAAGTACGGCGGTAATCGCCCCACCAAGAGCTACCCGAAGCGGAAGTTGTTACCTGAATTCGATGAGGAGGCCTTAGATCCCTCGCAACCAAAAATTAAAACGGCCACCTGGCCGGATAGACGACCTCACAGCCAACATAGAGCGGCAAGCAATGTCGCACATAAGCCAATACGTGATCCACGCGAGGGCTCGCATCAAAAGGACGGTGCAACCAGATCCATCTATGGACCACGCAGGCGCGCTCCAGCATATGATGCAACACAACAAACATCCGAACACTATGGTACACCCAGATACAGGGGTGCCGCACACCCCCTATGTTTCACTGACGAGGTACTGGACCATGAATTTCCAGAGGGATTCAAACCCGTAAACATAGAGGCATACGACGGAACAACAGACCCTGGGGTCTGGATTGAGGACTATATCCTCCATATCCATATGGCTCGAGGAGATGATCTCCATGCCATTAAGTATTTACCCCTCAAACTCAAAGGGCCAGCTCGGCACTGGCTTAAAAGCCTCCTCGAAAGCTCCATTGGAAGCTGGGAAGAGCTCGAAGACACTTTTCGGGCAAATTTTCAAGGGACTTATGTCCGACCTCCGGACGCGGACGATTTGAGTCATATAACTCAACAGCCCGGAGAGTCAGCCCAAAAGCTTTGGAACAGGTTCCTTACTAAAAAGAACCAAATAGTCGACTGTCCGGACGCCGAAGACTTGGCAGCTTTTAAGCATAGTGTCCGTGACAAATGGCTTGCCAGACACCTCGACCAAGAAAAGCCGAGAACAATGGCAACATTAACAAGCCTCATGACCCGCTTTTGCGTGGGTGAGGATAGCTGGCTAGCCAGATACAGCACCAGCGACCCCAGTACATCTGAAGTTAGAGATGGAAACGGGAAATCACGACGCAACAAAAATAATAAACGCCGGAATAAAGAAGACAACACGAAGAGCATGGCAGTAAACGCAGGATTCAAAAGCTCTTGGCCAAGTCAGCAAAAGCCGACCTCTAAAGGCGCCAGAGACGAACTGTCCGGCCTAAACAAAATTCTGGACCAAGTATGTCAGATCCATAGCACCCCCGGTAAACCTGCTAATCATACCCATAGAGAATGTTGGGTCTTCAAGCAGTCCGGCAAGCTCAACGCCGTACACAAGGGGGAAGATACACCAAGCGAAAACGAGGATGAGCCTCTCAAGCAAGACACTGGGGAACAAAAAAAATTTCCACCAGAAGTCAAAACAGTAAACGTGTTACATGTGATAAAGGGGAGAAACAAAGTGGCACTCCCACATAAATATGCCCAAGGGCCTATCACCGCAGAGTCCTGCCACTGGTCGTTTCAACCGATCACTTTTGACCATCAGGATTACTCAGCAAGTATCCGGCGTGCAGGATGGGCTGCCCTGGTATTAGACCCAATAATTGACGGATACCACTTTACATGAGTCTTGATGGACGGTGGCAGCAGTTTAAACCTGATATACCAGGATACAATCCGCAAAATGGGGATAGACCCAACGAAAATTTGCCTAAGCAATACTACCCTTAAAGGAGTAATGCCAGGCCTAGGGGCTCATTGCACGGGCTCCCTACTACTAGAGGTTATATTCGGCTTCCCCGATAACTTTCGTAGCGAACATTTAACATTCCACATTGCTCCGTTCCAAAGTGGCTATCAAGCACTACTTGGACGTGAAGCTTTCGCTCGCTTTAATGCAATACCGCACTACGCTTCCCTTACGCTTAAGATGCCCGGTCCACATGGCATCATTATAGTAAATGGAAATATTAAGCGATCCCTGCGCACCGAAAAGAGTGCGACTGCCTTGGCAACCGCACACTAAAAAGGGCCTCACCAGCTAAAGCATTTGATAGGTCGTCAAGACGACGGACACGGTTAGACGAGTCCGGCGCAGCCATATATAACTCACACAGGTTTGATAAGCCACACCCCTATTACAAATACAAGGGGCTCAACGCGCGCACACAAGTGGCAATTTTTACTCATCTTGAATTATACATGGTTTCTTCAAACCTACCTTTTTGCACGACAACTTTTCACCTAAGTTTCTCTCTTTTACAAATGACCATCGTGCTACACCCGTCCAGGATACGGCACAACGGAGACACAGGCGCAGACGTGCAGTAGGGACCCGCCCCAAGGATTCTTTTTAGATTAAGACCCTGCGTCAACCTTTTTTACTGTCTCTTGTTGATACACATCCCTCGGATTCTCAGTACAATTGAGAAGGATGCTGGCGTCTTGGCATGTGGCCACGTCAGAACAAAGACCGAATACCTGGACACTAGGGGCTTCTTACAAAGGGCACTATTTAGGCCCGGTTTATACCATAAAGACCGAATACCTTAGGGAGTGTTCGGCGTCGCGAGTTTGGCCTTATATGCATCAGCTCTGAATCATGTCTTTGGTCAAATGTTGGGTTTGCCCGGCTCCTATGTTTTGGTACCTTATGTTCCGCTCTATCGGCTAAGGTAGCACTAGGAGAACTACTGCGATTGTGCCCCGGGTCATTCGGACGAGCACCTCAGTAGAGAAAGCCGAAAACTGACTGTCATGATATAGCATGAGACTGGTCAACCACTCAATGACCTATCGGAATGTTAGAATTCATCTGCCTTAACGAAGGGCCGTTTCCCGGCCAGGCATGTACACACCCCGAATTCGGGAGAGTGCGGAGCCAATAGGGGCTATATAGTAGCCCCACCGTCAAACTCATATGGCTAAGTGAAAGTGTTAAAGCATTATAGTCCGGTTGCCTCGTTCGCTGCGCTATCACCTCCTTAATAGGACCAACACGTTGGGTTAAGTGTGAACACGCGTCTTCTGCGAACACCTCCACATTATATGCGTGGGGGCTGAAGCCGACGACTGCAATCTTTCAGGTTATACACATGTATACATAAACGGCCGCACAGGAGGCATCATATTACTTTCAGGCAAAAGTATAAACACAGCCTTAATAAATTTCATAAAAACGTTGTGTTTACAATGGGAATACATGTCACTCAAACATAATATTCTTCGAGCTCTGGGCCTCTATCAAACAAGCACCCTCAAGAACCTCTTCGAAATAGTGCTCGGCAGCCACTCGGCCTATGGCCGAACCCTGCGCCGCAACAGTGGTAGCATCCATCTCCGCCCAGTATGCTTTAACACGGGCAAGGGCCATCCGCGAGCCTTCTATGCACGCCGACCTCTTCATCACATTGATGCGCGGCACCGCACCAAGGAACTACTGCACTAAGCTGAAATAGTTGTTCGGTTTCGGCTTTTCTGGCCACACTTGATCCATGACAGACCTCATGGTGAGTCCGGACAACCTATTCAGTTCGGCCCATTTGGCTAGCTAACCAGTCAATGTAAGCGGACGCTCTGGAACGTTGAATTGCGACCAGAACAGCTTGTCCACTTCACGATCTGTTTGACCTTGGAAGTATTTGGCTGCATCGGCAGCGCTCGCCGCCAAGTCCATATATGCGTCTGCCGAACTCCACAGCCGATCCAGAGGGGCATACCGTGGATCTCCGAACTTTCTCTGTAGCATGAACGGCTTCCCAGCCACAATATCCCCGGCTTCACACAGCTCCTCCTTCTTCGCTCTCATAGCAGAGCGGGTGTCTTTGTTCGCCATCGTGGCCTTTTCAAGGTCCGCTGCCTTCAATCGGTTCTCTTTTTCAAGGACCTGGCAACGGTCGGCAGTGTCTTTTAACTCTACGGCCATCTTGGCCATCTTATCTTTGCTCTCGCAATGCGCGGCCTTCTTAGCTTTCAACTCTTCGGTCGCCTTCAAAGCAGCCGCATTACTAATCCTTGCTTGTTCTTTGGCTCGGGCAAGTTCCGCCCGCAAGGTTTCCACGGTGGCAGCTCCATCTGCAGTCACAACATATTAAAGATACTGGCATCATGCCGCTCTTACTATGTGGCATTCACCAAAAAATAACACTTACCCCGTGCCTCGTCAAGCCTCTTGTTAACAAGCTCGATGTCGGCATCCGCCGCATCCAGTTGCCGCTTCAGTTCGGCAAATTCTTGAGTCCGGCTAACCACCGGAGCTCCCACTACCTGCACATTAAAGCGGTATGGTTATTGCCTGGGACTACGATCCTCTATTTGCTGCCGTTCTCGGCGACAACCATAGTCTCAGGGGCTACTATCTACACAGGGCACACCTAAAAATGTGTGGTACCATCACAAATGTACATCATTTTACGTACCTCAAAGCCCGTCAGTAGACTCATAAAGGCATCATGCAACCCGCTTTCGGCGGATAAGATCCTTTCCATCACCGTACCCATCAATGTACTGTGTTCTTCTGAGATGGCCACTCGCTCCAACAACTCTCTCAGTACGTCCGACCGCATACCAGACGGTGCCGAACTCTTTTGTTTGCTCTCTTCGAGAGCCGGACGCTGGGGACTTCGGGTGACTATAGGATTATCTTTTGGCCTCACCAGATCCGGAGAGGCCCTCCGTGACGACACTTCAAGGTCGCCACTTCTTGAGCGGAGGAGTCCGGGGGAGGCGTTTCGCTCTCCATCATCTCCGGAAGAAGATCCCCCGAAGATGAGCTCTGCTGAGAAGGGCTAAGATCCAAACTGCAATAAATACTTCGGTTATTTTCCTCAGAGCCAAGGTAGTATATCTCCACTATTAAAGTACTTTCTGATTACTTACAGCTCGTTGGAGGGCTGATCCCCGTGCGGACTTTGTGCGGCAAGAGCACCCTCCAAGGCAGGACCCTCTGGCGGAGATTTCTTCTCCCGCTTGGAAATCTTGGTTTCCGGATCTTCAGAGGTAGTCCTCTTCCTTCCCCGGGGTGAGAGAATGTCCGATTCCTCCCCTCGGTTATCCTCCCTCACGGAGGCGCTCGTTCCCTCTGTCGGAATGGGTAGCGATGGAGGTCCGCTTTCGCCCTCATTATTCCCCCCTTTGTCTTCCTTTGAGGGCTCCGGGCAAGGTGCTAGCTCGAGCATCTTTTCCAGTACCGGATTTTCCAAACCCTCGGGAAGGGGGGCCGAACACCGAATCATCTTCGCCTTTGTTATCCAGTCCTGGTCAAAGAGCGATTTCTCATAATGACGTCGTGGTAAACAAAAGACGGTGTGTTCGGCTGAAGGATTACTTACTTGGTCGGCGGTACGGTTGCTGCTCAGGCCCATGTCCTTGGTGGTATCCGGACACTCTATTTGGGGTCTGAAGAATGATTTGTACATCTCCTCGTGCATCAGGCCGAGGAAATTCTGAATAGTATGCGGCCCTTCTGGGTTGAACTCCCACATGTGGAGGGGCCGGTGTTTGCAAGGCTGGACTCGACGAACCAGCATGACTTGCGCCACCATAATCAAACTGAAATCTCCTTTGAAGAGATTTTGGATGCGGCTTTGCAGTACAGGCACGTCCTTGGTAGGACCCTAGCTCAACCCTCTGCTAATCCATGACATCAGTTGTGGTGGAGGGCCTGAGCGGAAAGCAGGGGCAGCCACCAACTTGGCACTTCTGGGAGCTGTGATATAAAACCACCCCTGTTGCCATAATCCGGGCACCTCTGGAAAGGAACCTTTGGGCCACGGAGCTCCTGCTATCTTGCTTATTAATGCGCCTCCGCATGCTGTATACTGCCCCTCGACCATCTTCGGCTTCACGTCAAAGGTCTTGAGCCACAGGCCGAAGTGAGGGGTAATGCGGAGGAAGGCCTCACACACGACAATGAATGTTGAGATGTGGAGAAAGGAGTCCGGGGCTAGATCATGGAAATCTAGCCCGTAATAAAACATCAACCCCCTAACAAAGGGATCCAGAGTGAGGCCTAGTCCTCGGAGGAAGTGGGAGCTGAACACGACGTCTTTGTTGGGTTCAGGAGTAGGGACGACCTGCCCTCGGGCAGGCAGCCGATGCGAAACCTCGGCGGTCAGGTATCTTGCCTCCCTCAACTTCTTGATGTCTTCTTCCGTAACAGAGGAGGGCATCCACCGGCCTCGAAGGCTAGATCCGGACATGGCTGAAGATCCGGAGCACCTGACCTGGGCTTTGGGTGTTAGAACTAGAGGCGGGGGAACGATTCGATTGAGCACGGGAGAGAAAAAAGTAAAAGCCTTGTCCCTTTATAAAGAGGGTGAATATCAAGCGTCCTCTCCGTAGCTGTTTGGGACTTGCCTATAATCTTGGAGTCCTAGACACGGTGGGTTTACCCATGCCCGTATTGATGAGAATCCCGTAATAAGGGGACACGATCTTTGCTTTGACAAGACGTGTCGAAAAACTGCCTCGCGTTATGTGCCGGGCTAGTTAAAGGAAATGGTTCGAATAATCACCGGGCCATGGCATAATGTCGTGTTGCCAAAACAAGTCAGCAAATTAGATTTGTGAAAATATTATTCTCTCTATGGTGGTATGTGGAACTTATTTTGCAGGGTCGGACACTATCCTTATATTCAAATTCTTCCGTGGTATATTTGGAGGAGGAACCCGCCTTGCAATGCCGAAGACAATACTGCGCGCCGGACTCATCGTCATTGAAGCCTGGTTCAGGGGCTACTGTGGGAGTCTTGGATTAGGGTGTCTCCGGACAACCGGACTATCTCCATTGGCCGGACTGTTGGACTATGAAGATACAAGATTGAAGACTTCGTCTCGTGTCCGGATGGGACTCTACTTGGCGTGGAAGGCAAGCTAGGCAATACGGATATGTATATCTCCTCCTTTGTAACCGACCTTGTGTGACCCTAGCCCTTTCCGGTGTCTATATAAACCGGAGGGTTTTAGTTCGTAGGACAACATACAATCATACCATAGGCTAGCTTCTAGGGTTTAGCCTCTCCGATCTCGTGGTAGATCTACTCTTGTACTACCCATATCATCAATATTAATAAAGCAGGACGTAGGGATTTACCTCCATCAAGAGGACCCGAATCTGGGTAAAACATCATGTCCCCTGCCTCCTGTTACCATCCGCCTTAGACGCACAGCTCGGGACCCCCTACCCGAGATCCGCCGGTTTTGACACCGGTAGCGGGAGATAACTTCCATCCTCTGAGTCTTTGTTTCTGGCCTGTTTACCAGGGCTAACCTTCCCATCTTCCCATTCATCTTGTTCATTAGCTGTTGCAACGGGGTCTTCGTTGTCTTCAGCACCTTCTGGAGTGTTATCTTCTCCTGTGCCGGTGCTGCTGTCTTTACTGCGGCGTGACTTAGAGCGGCGCCGCTGATGTCGGCGCTTGGATTGTATTTCGAAAGGTTTATCCTCGGCTGGATCTTTGAGGGAGTCCTAGACTAGGGGGTCTCCGGACAGCCGGACTATATCCTTTGGCCGGACTGTTGGATTATGAAGATACAAGTTTGAAGACTTCGTCCCATGTCCGGATGGGACTCTACTTGGCGTGGAAGGCAAGCTAGGCAATACGGATATGTATATCTCCTCCTTTGTAACCGACCTTGTGTAACCCTAGCCTCCTCCGGTGTCTATATAAACCGGAGGGTTTTAGTCCGTAGGACAACATTCAATCATACCATAGGCTAGCTTCTAGGGTTTAGCCTCTTTGATCTCGTGGTAGATCAAGAACAATCAAGCAGTACGTAGGGTATTACCTCCATCAAGAGGGCCCAAACCTGGGTAAACATCGTGTCCCCTGCCTCCTGTTACCATCCGCCTTAGACGCATAGTTCGGGACCCCCTACCCGAGATCCGCCAGTTTTGACACCGACATTGGTGCTTTCATTGAGAGTTCCACTGTGTCGTCACCGTAAGGCTTGATGACTCCTTCGATCATCGCTAGCGATGCGGTCCAGGGTGAGTCTTTCCTCCCCGCACAGATCTTCGTATTCAGCGGCTTCGCACTGCGGGCCAATTCGCTTGGCCATCTAGAGCAGATCGAAAGCTACGCCCCTGGCCATCAGGTCAGATTTGGAAACTTGAACTACATGGCCGACATCCACGGAGACTTGATCTTCGACGGATTCGAACCCATGCCGGACGCGCCGCACAGTCGCGACGAGCATGACGTAACTCTGTCGTCGGACAGTGTTCGGGAGATTGCATCCACAACTACTCCGGCCGTTAACCCGGAGCAAATCGCGCCATCCGAGAGTGGAGGGATAGCCCCCGCCATGAAGGCCACACTCTCAGTGGCGATAGAGCCAGATACTGACTTCACCCCTTATGAGAGCCGTGTCGCCGAACCACTGGATTCATCTCCGGCCATGGACTCTGTGCCGCTCACATTCGTGACCGTTGAATCCGACTGGGCGCCGATCATGGAGTTCACCTCCGCGGATATCTTTCAGCACTCACCTTTCGGAGATGTGCTAAATTTATTTGGGTCTCTCCTTGTCAGGAGAACCTTGGCCAAACTATGTCCGGCTAGAATGGGATGCAGATGACGAAGAAATTCGCTGCCCACCCACCACCCACTTAGTAGCCACTGTCGACGACTTAACCGACATGCTCGACTTCGACTCCGAAGACATCGACGATATGGACGACGATGCCGGAGACAAACAGGAACCACCGCCCATAGGGCGCCGGACCACCACTTCATCACTTGACGTATACATGGTGGATACACCCAGAGATGGCAAAGGCGAAGAGATAACGGGGGATGCACCCTCCAAGCAACCCAAGCGCCGACGTCAGCGGCGCTGCTCTAAGTCCCATCATAGCAAAAACAGCGATAACAACGCAATAGGGAATAATATTCCACTCGACTCTGGAAGAAACGACAACTGCACCATCCCGGTGGCAGCAAACGATCAAGATGCAAACTGCAAACATAGTACGGATCCGACGTCCGAACACGATGACGCCAAGGATAAGCCTCATCAAACCCCATCTGGGGAAGAAAGCAGTCCGGACGAAGATGCATGCATCATCCCGGAAACACACTTGGAGCAAGAGAACCTCCGCAGAAGGCTTATTGCCACAGCGAGGAGCCTGAAGAAACAGAAGCAAAGGCTCAAGGTAGCACAAGATACGCTCAACAGCAGGTGGAACAAAGTAACAAAGTATGGTGGAAGCTACCATAAAAATAGTTATCCAAAGCGCAAGCTATTACCGGAATTCGACGATGAGGCCTTAGAGCCCACACAGTCGAAGAGTGATACAGCCAACCGACCGAATTCACCACCTTGTGAGTGCGATAGAGTGGCTAACAAGGTCGCGCATAAGTCAACACACGATCTACATGAGAACTTGCGCCAAAAATCCGACGCGACCAGATACATCTACGGATCTAGGAAGTGCGCTCTGGTACAAAACCAAAACCGAATACTACAACCGTCCGAACATCATGGCACATCCCAATACAGGGGTGCCGCCACCCCCTATGTTTCATCGATGAAGTGTTGGATCATGAATTCCCAGAGGGATTCAAACCGGTGAACATAGAGGCGTACGATGGGACCACAGACCCTGGAGTCTGGATAGATGACTTCATCCTCCATATTCATATGGCTCGTGGAGACGATCTCCATGCCACTAAATACTTGCCCCTCAAGCTTAAAGGTCCAGCTCGGCACTGGCTGAAAAGCCTCCCCAAAAACTCAATTGGAAGTTGGGAGGAGCTCGAGGACGCTTTCCGAGCCAATTTTCAAGGGACTTTTGTCCGACCTCCGGATGCAGACGATTTAAGTCATATAGTCCAACAGTCCGGAGAGTCCGCCCGAAAGCTTTGGAACAGGTTCCTCACCAAGAAGAACCAAATCGTCGACTGTCCGGATGCTGAAGCCTTAGCAGCTTTTAAACACAGCGTCCGAGACGAATGGCTCGCCAGACACCTCGGCCAAGAAAAACCGAGAACGATGGCAGCCCTAACAAGCCTCATGACCCACTTTTGTGCGGGCGAGGACAGCTGGTCGGCCCGTAGCAGCACCAGTGACCCAAGCACATATGAAGTTAGGGATGGCAATGGTAAACCACGGCGCAACAAAAACAAGCGTCGAAATAAAGAAGGTAGCCCAGATAACACGGTGGTAAACGCTGGATTCAGGGGCTCCCGACCAGGTCAGCGGAAAAAGCCTTTCAAAGGCAGCAGAGAAGGACAATCTGGCCTAAACAAAATTCTTGACAAACTCTATCAGATTCACGGCACCTCAGACAAACCTGCAAATCATACCCACAGAGAATGTTGGGTCTTCAAGCAGGCCGGTAAGCTAAATGCCAAAAACAAAGGGGAAGAGACACCAAGCGAAGACGAGGATGAACCTCGCTAGCAAAGCGCCGGAGGACAGAAAAAGTTCCCGCCAGAGGTTAAAACCGTAAACGTGATCCATGTGACAAAGAGGAGAAGCAATCATGCACTCCGATGTGCACGAGCCATAGAGCCCGTCACCCCTAGGTTCAACCCCTGGTTGGCCTGCCCGATCACTTTTGATCGTAGGGATCACGAGACAAATATCCGGCGCGAAGGACTAACGGCCTTGGTGTTAGACCCAATCATAAATGGGTACCATTTCAGACGAGTCCTCATGGACGGCGGTAGTGATCTAAATCTGATATATCAGGACATAGTCTGCAAAATGGGGATAAACCCGACACAAATAAACCACAGTAATATTACCTTCAAGGGAGTCATACCAGGCCAAGAGGCCCGCTGTACGGGCTCTCTACTACTAGAGGTGGTATTCGATTCTCCCGATAACTTCCGAAGCGAAATGTTAACTTTTCACATCGCTCCATTCCGAAGTGATTATCAAGCACTACTCGGAAGGGCGACTTTCGCTCGTTTTAATGCAATACCGCATTATGCTTTTCTCAAGCTCAAGATGCCCGGTCCACGTGGCATCATCATAGTTAGCGGAAATACCGAATGTTTTTTACGTACGGAAGAGGACGCGGCGGCTCTAACAGCCGCGAACTAGACGGACTCACCAACCATAAAAAATGGCAGGTCGTCAAGACCACGGACACGGTTAGACGAGTCTGGCGTTCCATCACATATACATGAGACGGGTTTGATGATCAAACCCTCATAAACGGTACCAGGGGCTCCCCGGATGTAATCAGGGCCAGCCCGGCTCAACTTGACTTCTCCTGAATTATGTTAGTTCATTGATAATAACCAATTCTTCCTTTTTTGGCACGGCAACTTTCACCTAAGTTCTTTCCTTTTACAGATGATAATCGTGCTACACCCGTCCAGGACACGGCACAACAGAGACACAGGCGCAAACGTGCAGCAAGGACCCGCCCAAAGGTCTCTTTTTAGATTAAGACCCTGTGTAAACCTTTTTTTACTGTCTCTTGTTGCTCATATCCTCCGGATACTCCGCACAACCGAGAAGGATGCTGGCGTTATTGGCATGTGGCCACGCCAGGATTTTGCATGTACCTGGACACATGGGGTTTCTTATTAAGGGCATTGTTTAGCCCGGTATATGTTATAAAGACCGAACACCTTAGGGAGTGTTCGGCGTCGCGAGTTTGGCCCTATATGCATCAGCTCCGAATCATGTCTTTGGTCAAATGTTGGGTTTTCCCGGCTCCCACATTTTGGTACCTTACATTCTGTTATATCGGCTAAGGTAGCACTGGGAGAACTACTGCGATTGTGCCCTGGTTCATCCGGATGAGCACCCTAGTAGAGAAAGCCGAAAACTGACTGTCATGATATAGCGAGAGACTGGTCAACCACTCGATGACTCATCGGAATCTTTGGGATTCCTCCGCATTAACGAAGGGCCGTTTCCTGGTCATGTACGTACGCGCCCCGTATTCGGACAAGTGTAGAAGTACCAGGGGTTATATAGTAGCTCCACTGTCAAACTCCTATGACTAAGTGAAAGTGTTAAAGCAATATAGTTCGATTGCCTCGTTCGCCGCGCTATCACCTCCTTAACGGACCAAGACGTTGGATCAAGTGTGGATATGCATTTTTCGCGAACACCCCCACATTATATGCGTGGGAGCGGAAGCCGACGACTGCAAACTTTCAGGTTATATACATAAATGGCCGCACAGGAGGCATCATAGTACTTTCGGGCAAAAGTATAAATACAGCCTTGATAATTCAATAAAACATTGTTTTTACAGTGGGAATACATGTCACTAGAACATAATATTCTTCGAGCACTGAGCCTCTATCGAACGAGCGCCTTCAAGAACTTCTTCAAGGTAGTGGTCGGCAGCCACTCGGCCTACGGCCGAACCCTGTGTCGCAATAGTGGTAGCCTCCATCTCTGCCCAGTATGTCTTGACATGGGCAAAGGCCATCCGTGCACCCTCTATGCACGCCGATCTCTTTACAGCATCGATGCGTGGCACAACACCAATGAACTAAACTAAAGTAGCTATTCGGCCTTGGCCTCCCGGCCACAGGTGATCCACAACGGACCTCATCGCAGGTCCGGACAACCTATGGAGCTCGGCCCACTCAGCCAATCGCTCATTCAACAGCAGCGGATGGACCGGAGCATTAAACTGTGACCAGAACATCCTTTCCACTTCGGGACCTTTCTGATCCTTGAAGTACTCGGCTGCATCAGCAGCACTTGCAGCCAAATCCATGTAGGCGTCCGCCGAACTCCATATCCGGTCCAGAGGAGCATACTTCGGATCTCCGAACTTAGTCCGCAACAAGAAGGGCTTCCCAGACATGATATCTGCAGCTTGATTCAGCTCCTCCTTCGTCGCTCTAATTTTGGAGCGGGCTTCCTTGGCAGCCACCAGGGCCTTCTCCAGGTCCGTCGCCTTCCCCCGGTTTTCTTCTTCAAGAAGCTGGTAACGGTCAGCGGCATCTTTTAACTCTACAACCATCTTGGCTATTTTTTCCTTGCTCTCGCAATGCGCGGCCTGTTCGGCCCTTAACTCTTCGGCCGCCTTTAGAGCGGCCGCATTGCTACTCCTTGCTTGCTCCTTGGCTCGGGCAAGCTCCGCCCGAAGGGTCTCCACGGTGGCAGCTTCATCTGCAGTCACACAACATATTAAAGATACATGCATCATGCTACTCTTATTATGTGACGATCACCAGAGAAATCACTCACCCTGTGCCTCGTCAAGCTGCTGGTTGACAAGCACGATGTCGGCGTCTGCCGCATCAAGTTGCCGCTTTAGCTCGGCAAACCCATCAGTCTGGCTAGCCACCGGAGCTTCAGCCACCTGCACATAAAGGCGGTCTAGTTATTACCTAGGACTATGATCCTTTGTTTGCCGCCGTTTTCGACGACAACCAGAGTCTCAGGGGCTACTATCTGCATAGGGCACACCTAATGTATGCGGTACTATCAAAAACATACACTATCTCACGTACCTTGAAGCCTTTCAGCAGACTCATAAAGGCTTCATGCAAACCGCTTTCAGCAGATGAAATCCTTTCAATTACCGTACCCATTAGCATGCGATGCGCTTCCGAGACGTCTGCTTGCCCCAGAAGATCCTTCAGCGTGTCCGACCGCACACTGTACGGACCCTTGTTGTCGCTCTCTTTAAGAGCCCGATACTGGGAATCCCGGGTAGCCAAAGGGTTATCCTCCGGCCTTAGTGGATCCAGAGATACCCTTCGCGACGACACTTCAAGGTCGCCCGCTTCATGAGGCGGGGTGTCGGGGGGAGGCGTTTCGCTCTCCATCATCTCTGGAAGAAGATCCCCCGAAGACGAACTCTGTCGAGACAGGCTACGATCCGGACTGCAATTTATAAGCACTAGTTATTGTCTTCGGAAGTAAGGTAGGATATTTCCACTATTAAAGTACTTTTCGATTACTTACAGCTCAGTAGAGGGCTGATCTCCGCGCGGACACTGTGCGGCAATAATACCCTCTGAGGCAGGACCCTCTGATGAAGATTTCTTCTCTCGTTTGGAAACCTTAGTTTCCGGATCTTCAGAGGTAGTCCTCTTCCTTCCCCGGGGAGAGAGAATGTTAGATTCTTCCCTTTGATTGTCCTCCCTCGCAGAGGTGCTTATCCCCTGGCGGGAATGAGTAGCGAGTGAGGCCCGCTTTCGCCCTCTGTATTCCCCCCATCATCGTCCTTCGAGGGCGCTGGATAAGGCGCCGGCTCGAGCATCTTGTCCAGTACCGGATTGTCCAAGCCCTCAGGAAGGGGGGCCGAACACCTGATCATCATCGCCTTTGTTATCCAGTCCTGGTCAAAGAGCGGCTCTTTAGAATGATGCCATGATAAATAAAAGTACAGCAGGTTCGACGTGGGATTACTTACTTGGGCAGCGGGGCGGTTGCAGCTCAGGCCCACGTCCTCGGTGGTGTCCGGACACTCTATTTGGGGTCCGAAGAACGATTTGTACATCTCTTCGTGCGTCATGCCGAGGAAATGCTGAATAACTCACGGTCCTTCCGGGTTGAATTCCCACATGCGGAGGGGCCGGCGTTTGCAAGGTTGGACTCGACGAACCAGCATAACTTGCATTACCATAACCAGACTGAAATCTCCCTCGAAGAGATCTCGGATACGGCTCTGCAGTATTGGCACGTCCTTGGCTGGACCCCAGCTCAGCCCCCTGCTGATCCATGACATCAGTTGTGGTGGGGGGGCCCGAGCGAAAGGCGGGGGAAGCTACCCACTTGGCACTTCGGGGAGCTGTGATGTAAAACCACTCCCGCTGCCACAATCCGGACACCTCTGGGAAGGAACCCTCTGGCCATGGAGCGTCAGCGATTTTGCTTATTAAAGCACCTCCGCACGCTGCGTGCTGCCCCTCGATCATCTTCGGCTTCACATTGAAGGTCTTGAGCCACAGGCCGAAGTGAGGGGTAATGCGGAGGAAGGCCTCACATACGACAATAAATGATGAGATGTGAAGAAGGGAATCCGGGGCCAGATCGTGAAAATCCAGCCCGTAATAGAACATAAGACCCCTAACAAAGGGATCCAGAGCGAGGCCTAGCCCTCGGAGGAAGTGGGAGACGAACACAACGCTCTCGTTGGGTTCGGGAGTAGGGACGACCTGCCCTCGGGCGGGCAGCCTATGCGAAATTTCGGCGGTCAGATATCTGGCCTCCCTCAACTTCTTGATGTCCTCCTCTGTGATAAAGGAAGGCATCCACCGACCTTGAAGGTTGGATCCGGACATAGTTGAAGATCTGAAGCACCTGAGCTGAGCTTTGGGTGTTAGAACTCAAGGCGGGGGGAGGATTCGATTGAGCACGGGAGGGGAAAAAGAAAAAGCCTCGTCCCCTTTATAAAGAGGGTGAATACGAGGCATCCTCCTCGTGGCCGTTTGGGACTTACCTAAGATCTAGGAGTCATACCAACAGGCACGGTTGGGTTACCCATGTTTGTATTGATGAGAATCCCGTGATAAGGGGGACACGATCTCTGCTTTGACAAGACGTGTCAAGAAAACTGCCTCACGTTATGTGCGGAGCTGGTTGAGAGAAACGGTTCGAATAATGACCAGGTCATGGCATGATGTCATGCTGTCAAAACGTGTCAGTAGATTAGATTTGTGGAAATATTATTCTCTCTACAGTGGTATGTGGAACTTATTTTGCAGGGTCGGACATTGTCCTTGTATTCAAACTCTTCCGTGGTGTATTCGGAGGAGGAACCCGCCTTGCAATGTCGAAGACAACACTGCGCGTCAGACTCATCGTCATTGAAGCCTGGTTCAGGGGCTACTGAGGGAGTCCTAGACTAGGGGGTCTCCGGACAGCCGGACTATATCCTTTGGCCGGACTGTTGGACTATGAAGATACAAGTTTGAAGACTTCATCCCGTGTCCGGATGGGACTCTACTTGGCGTGGAAGGCAAGCTAGGCAATACGGATATGTATATCCCCTCCTTTATAACTGACCTTGTGTAACCCTAGCCTCCTCCGGTGTCTATATAAACCAGAGGGTTTTAGTTCGTAGGACAACATTCAATCATACCATAGGCTAGCTTCTAGGGTTTAGCCTCTTTGATCTCGTGGTAGATCAACTCTTGTACTACTCATATTATCAAGAACAATCAAGCAGGACGTAGGGTATTACCTCCATCAAGAGGACCCGAACCTGGGTGAACATCGTGTCCCCTGCCTCCTGTTACCATCCGCCTTAGACGCACAGTTCGGGACCCCCTACCTGAGATCCGCCGGTTTTGACACCGACAATCTTCCTTGTCATCACCGCTGTTCTCCTTTGGTGCATCCACCATGTATACATCATACGAGGAAGTGGTTGTCCAGCGTCCGGTGAACGACAGGTTCTGGGCCTCTTCTTCTCCGGCATCGTCATCCATACCATCGATGTCCTCAGAGTCGTAATCAAGTGTGTCGGTTAAATCCTCGGTCGTGGCTATAAAGTGGGTGGCGGGTGGGGAGCAAAATTCTCCTTCGTCAGCCCCTAGTTTGAACCGGATATAGTTCGGCTGTGAGTCCTCCGCCAAGGACAAGTTCTTTAATGATTTTAGCATGTCGCCCAAAGGCGGGTGCTAGAAGATGTCTGTGGCGCTGAATTCGAAGATCGATAAACGATCAAGTTCGGCGTCCACGGGCTCACATGATTCGGAACTCACGGCCGGAAATGAGTCTGGAGTTCCGGTGGCA
The DNA here is from genome assembly GCF_018294505.1 of Triticum aestivum. Classification (NCBI taxonomy): domain Eukaryota; kingdom Viridiplantae; phylum Streptophyta; class Magnoliopsida; order Poales; family Poaceae; genus Triticum; species Triticum aestivum. The sequence goes on along the minus strand of NC_057809.1, from coordinate 542,825,365 downwards.
CGGGTATCATGTGAGGTCAAGTCTATGTGCGGCTCCAACGTCGTGGAATCTGTGGCCTCCGTGGTGGGGTCAATCCTCCCGTCCTTGGATGGCGCAGTCTACTTTGGATCTAAGGCTAGAGCGGTTATGGGAGCTGTCTCCTGGATGCGGTCCGATGAAAGATTTAGGTCATGTCCCTCGGGGTGGCCAGGAGTGGTAGCCACGGTATTGAATCCGGCGAAGATCAAGTCCCCACGGATGTCCGCAATGTAGTTCAAGCTCCCAAATCTGACCTGATGCCCATGGGCGTAGCTTTCGATCTGCTCCACATGGCCAAGCGAGTTGGCCCATAGAGCGAAGCTGCCGAACACGAAGATTTGTCCGAGGAGGAAAACTCCCCCTTGGGTAGCATCGTTGTAGATGGTTGAAGGAGCCATCGAACCTCTTGATGATGGCACAGTGGAACTCTCAATGAAAGCACCAATGTCAGTATCAAAACCGGCGGATCTTGGGTAGGGGGTCCCGAACTGTGCGTCTAAGGTCGATGGTAACAGGAGACAGGGGACACAATGTTTTACCCAGGTTCGGACCCTCTCTATGGAGGTAATACCATACGTCCTCTTGATTGATCTTGATGAATATGAGTATTACAAGAGTTGATCTACCATGAGATCGTAATGGCTAAACCCTAGAGGTCTAGCTTGTATGGTTATGATGATGAGTCTCCCTCTCTCCGGACTAAGTCCTCCGGTTTATATAGACACTGGGAGGATCTAGGGTTACACAAGGTCAGTTACAAAGAAAGGAATCTACATATTCGGTCGCCAAGCTTGCGTTCCACGCAAGGAGAGTCCTATCCGGACACGGGTGCAGTCTTCAGTCTTCATATCTTCACAGCCCATCAGTCCGGCCCATGGCTAATAGGCCGGACGCCCGAGGACCCCTTAGTCCAAGACTCCCTCAACCATATCACATCACAACATGCCCTGCAAAAACAAGTTAGACATCCTCTACTTTGTTGTTGCAAGTTTTACGTGGCAGCTACGGGATCCTAGCAAGAACCGTTCTTACCTGTGCATCAAAAACCACAATGATTTTTCGTCAAGTGTGTTGTTTTAACCTTCAACAAGGACCGGCCGTAATCAAACTTGATTCAACTAAAGTGAGAAACAGACACCTGCCAGCCACCTGTGTGCGAAGCACGTCGGTAGAACCAGTCTCATGAACACGGTCATGTAATGTCGGCCTGGGCTGCTTCATCCAACAATACCGCCGAATCAAAGTAAGACGTTGGTGGTAAGCAGTATGACTATTACCGCCCACAACTCTTTGTGTTCTACTCATGCATATATCATCTACGCATAGACCTGGCTCGGATACCACTGTTGTGGACCGTAGTAATTCAAAAAAAAAATCATACGATCACGCAAGATCTAACTAGGAGATGCATAGCAACGAGAGGGGAGAGTGTGTCCACGTGCCCTCGTCGACCGAAAGCAGAAGCATTATGTAACGCGGTTGATGTAGTCGAACGTCTTCACGATCCAACCGATCCAAGTACTGAACATACGGCACCTCCGTGTTCAGCACACGTTCAACACGATAACGTCCCTCGAGCCCTTGATCCAGTAGAGGGTCGAGGGAGAGTTCCGTCAGCACGATGGCATGGCGATGGTGTTGGTGATGTGATCCGCGCAGGGCTTCACCTAAGCACTACGACATTATGACCAAGGTGGTAAACTGTGGAGGGGGGCACCGCACATGGCTAAGAAACAAATGTTGTCCTTTGGGGTGCCCCTGCCCACGTATATAAAGGAGGGAGGGAGGGAGGAGGACGGCCTAAGGGGGGCGTGCCACGGGGGGGTCCTACTAGGACTCCGTTCCTAGTATGATTCGGCCCCCTTTCCTTCCAACGGAGAGGGGGAAAGGGGAAGGGAGAGAGAGGGAGAAGGAAAGAGGGGGGGCGCGCCCCCTCCCCTTGTCCAATTCGGATTGGGGCAAGGGGGCAGGCCCCACCTCATGTGGCCTACCTCCTCTCTTCCACTATGGCCCATTAGGCCCAATAACTTTTCTGGAGGGTTCCGGAAGCCTCCCGGTACTCCGAAAAATCCCCGAACCTTATCGGGACCATTCCGGTGTCCGTATATAACCTTCCAATATATCAATATTTACCTCTGGACCATTTCAACACTCCTCGTCATGTCCGTGATCTCATCCGGGACTCCGAACAAACTTCGGTCAACAAACCACATAACTCATAATACAAATCGTCATCGAACGTTAAGCGTGCGGACCCTAGGGTTCGAGAACTATGTATACATGACCGAGACACATCTCCGTTCAATAACCAATAGCGGAACCTAGATGCTCATATTGGCTCCTACATATTCTATGAAGATCTTTATCGGTCAAACCGCATAACAACATACGTTATTCCCTTTGTCATCGGTATGTTACTTGCCCGAGATTCCATCGGCGGTATCATCATACCTAGTTCAATTTCATTACCGGCAAGTCTCTTTACTCGTTCCGTAATGCATCATCCCATAACTAACTCATTAGTTATATTGCTTGCAAGGCTTATAGTGATGTGCATTACCAAGAGGGCCCAGAGATATCTCTCCGATACTCGGAGTGACAAATCCTAATCTTGATCTATGCCAACTCAACAAACACCATCGGACACACCTGTAGAGCATCTTTATAATCACCCAGTTACGTTGTGACGTTTGATAGCACACAAAGTGTTCCTCCGATATTCGAGAGTTGCATAATCACATAGTCAGAGGAACATGTTAAGTCATGAAGAAAGCAATAGCAATAAAACTAAACGATCATTATGCTAAGCTAACAGATGGATCTTGTCCATCACATCATTCTCTAATGATGTGATCCCGTTCATCAAATGACAACACATGTCTATGGTCAGGAAACATAACCATCTTTGATTAACGAGCTAGTCAAGTAGAGGCATACTAGGGACACTCTGTTTTGTCTATGTATCCACACATGTACTAAGTTTCCGGTTAATACAATTCTAGCATGAATAATAAACATTTATCATGATATAAGGAAATATAAATAACAACTTTATTATTGCCTCTAGGGCATATTTCCTTTAGTGATGGTGAAGAATAAAAGCGACAGACTGCATAATAAAGGTTGCCATCATAAGGGGCAATACAACGTGACGTTCTTTTGCACTAAGGGGTTGAGCATACAAACAAATAAGCACATGGCAACCTCTGCTTCCCTTTGCGAAGGGCCTATCTTTTACTTTTATGTATTTACTTTTATGCAAGAGTCAAAGTTTTTCTCTCTATTCCTTTTTATTTTTCTCCTTTGGCAAGCATCATGTGGTGAGGAAAGATCTAGGCACATATGTCTAGTTGAATATGGGTGGCATGAGTTATTATTGTTGACATCACCCTTGAGGTGAATACGTTGGGAGGAGAAACTATAAGCCCCTATCTTTCTATGTGTCCGGTTGAAACGCTTTGCTCATGTGTATGCAGTGAGTGTTAGCAATCATAGAAGACTATATGATGGTTGAGTATGTGGAATTGCCTAAAGGCTCTGATACGTGACCCTTCCTGAAAATATGATGAATTGTAGTTGCAAAGTTGACTGAGAACATAGTTTGTTGGTTCCTAATAGAGTTTATGCTTTATACTTTGATAGTGTGATGAATTATTACTTATTCATGAGAATTCTATGATAGAAGTTCTAAGATAAAAGTTTTATGTTTAAATTTGTTGTTGTTATAATAATCTACATGATGCTTCTATGTCTGTATTTTGTTTTTATCGACACCTCTCTCTCTCTCTCTCTCTCTCTCTAAGCATGTGGACATGTTTTTTGATTTCGGTTTTCGCTTGAGGACAAGCGAGGTCTAAGCTTGGGGGAGTTGATACGTCCATTTTACATCATGTTTTCCTACTGTTATTTATGATGTTTTTATGCATAATAATTCTTTTGGAGTAATTATAATGCCTTTTCTCTCATAATATGCAAGCTACACGAAAAGAGGAAGAATTCCGGCAGCTAGAAATCTAGACCTGGGAAAGCTATGTCAGGCCACCTATTCTGCACAACTCCAAACAAGCTAAAACTTTACAGAGATTTTTTATGGAATATATGTGGAATATTGGAGCCAATAAGTACCAAAGGGGGCCCACCAGGTGGGCACAACCCACCTGGGCACGCCATGGAGCCCAAGCGCGCCCTAGTGGGTTGTGCTCCCCTCGGCCCACCTCCGGTGCTCATCTTCTCGTATATAAGTCATTTTGACCTAGAAAAAAAATAAGGAGAGGACTTTCGGGATGGAGTGCCCGCCGTCTCGAGGCGGAACTTGGGCAGGAGCACTTTTGCCCTCTGGCGGAGCGATTCCGCCGGGGGAACTTCCCTCCCGGAGGGGGAAATCATCGTCATCATCATCACCAACAACTCTCCCATCTTGGGGAGGGAAATCTCCATCAACATTTTCAATAGCACCATCTCCTCTCAAACCCTAGCTCATCTCGTGTGTTCAATCTTTGTACCGGAACTATAGATTGGTGCTTGTGGGTGACTAATAGTGTTGATTACATCTTGTAGTTGATTACTATATGGTTTATTTGGTTGAAGATTATATGTTCAGATCCAATATTCTATTTAATACCCCTCTGATCTTTAGCATGATTATCATTTGTGAGTAGTTACTTTTGTTCTTGAGGTCACGGGAGAAATCATGTTGCAAGTAATCATGTGAACTTGATATGTGTTCGATATTTTGATAGTATGTATGTTGTGATTCCCTTAGTGGTGTCATGTGAACGTCAACTACATGAAACTTCACCATATTTGGGCCTAAGGGAATGCATTGTGGAGTAGTTAGTAGATGATGGGTTGCGAGAGTGACAGAAGCTTCAACCCTAGTTTATGCGCTATTCCGTAAGGGATTGATTGGATCCAAAAGTTTATTGCTATGGTTAGAATTTATTCTTAATACTTTTCTTGTAGTTGCGGATGCTTGCGAGGGGGTTAATCATAAGTAGGAGGTTTGTTCAAGTAAGAACAGCACCTAAGCACCGGTCCACCCACATATCAAATTATCAAGTAGCGAACACAAATCGAACCAACATGATGAAAGTGACAAGATGAAATTCTCGTGTACCCTCAGGAATGCTTTGCTTATTATAAGAGACCGGTTTGGCATGTCCTTTGCCTCAAAAGGATTGGGCTACCTTGTTGCACTTTTTCTACTACTAACATTACTTGCTCGTTACAAATTATCTTGCTATCAAACTACTCTGTTACTTACAATTTCAGCACTTGCAGACATTACCTTGCTGAAAACCACTTGTCAATTCCTTCTGCTCCTCGTTGGGTTTGACACTCTTACTTATCGAGAAGAGCTAAAATTGATCCTCTATACTTGTGGGTCATTAGGAACAAGAATCATCTAGCATAGGAAGGCAAAACAAGTGCAACTTCAAAACTTTCAACATAAAGAGAGGAAACTTGATATTACTGAGATATGTAAAAGCATAAGTTCCTCTCTCATAATCATTTTCAGTAGCATCATGAATGAATTCAAAAATATAACTATCACATAAAGCATTCTTTTCATGATCCACAAGCATAGAAATTTTATTACTCTCCACAGAAGCAAATTTATTCTCATGAATAGTAGTGGGAGCAAACTCAACAAAATAACCATCATGTGAGGCATAATCCAATTGAAAATTAAAATCATGATGACAAATTTCATGGTTATCATTATTCTTTATAACATACATGTCATCACAATAATCATCATAGATATCAACTTTTCTATCATAGTCAATTGAAACCTCTTCCAAAATAGTGGATTCATCAGTAAATAAAATCATGACCTCTCCAAATCCACCTTTATCAATATTGTGAAAAGATTCAACACCCTCCAAAATAGTGGGATCATTAACTACACTTGACACTCTTCCAAACCCACTTTCATCAACATAATCATCATAAATAGGAGGCATGCTATCATCACAGTAAATTCTCTCATCCAAACTTGGGGGACAAAAAATATTATCTTAATCAAACATAGCATCCCCAAGCTTATGGCTTTGCATATCATTAGCATAATGGATATTCAAAGAATTCATACTAACAACATTGCAATAATGCTCATCATTCAAAGATTTTATTCCAAACATTTTATTGACTTCTTCTTCTAACACTTGAGCACAATTTTTCTTTCCATCATTTTCACGAGAGGCATTAAAAAGATGAAGCATATGAGGCAACCTCAATTCCATTTTTGTTGTACTTTTCTTTTATAGACTAAGCTAGTGATAAAACAAAAAACGAAAAGATTCAATTGAAAGATCTAAAGATATACCTTCAAGCACTCACCTCCCCGGCAACGGTGCCAGAAAAGAGCTTGATGTCTACTATGCAACCTTCTTCTTGTAGACTCGTGTTGGGCCTCCAAGCACATAGTTTGGTAGGACAGTAGCAATTTTCCCTCAAGTGGATGTCCTAAGGTTGGGAGGCGTAGGATGAAGATGGTTTCTGTCAAACAACCCTGCAACCAAATAACAAAGAGTCTCTTGTGTCCCCAACACACCAAATACAATGGTAAATTGTATAGGTGCACTAGTTCGGCAAAGAGATGGTGATACAAGTGCAATATGGATAGTAGATATAGGTTTTTGTAATCTGAAAATATAAAAACAGCAAGGTAACTAGTAACAAAAGTGAGCAAAAACGGTATTGCAATGCTTGAAAACAAGGCCTGGGGTCCATACTTTCACTAGTGCAAAGTCTCTCAACAATGATAACATAATTGAATCACATAATAATCCCTCAAGATGCAAGAAAGAATCACTCCAGAGTTTCTATCAAATAACGTAGGAGGAAAACATGCATCAACCCATATGCATAGATTACCCCAATGTCACCTTGGCAATCCGCGAGTTGAGTGCCAAAACATACATCAAGTGAATCAATAGAACATCCCATTGTCACCACAGATATCCCATCGCAAGATATACATGAAGTGTTTTCAAATCCAATACTCAATCCAACATAACGAAACCTCAAAGAGCAAGACTCAATTCATCACAAGAAGGTAGAGGGGAGAAACACCATATGATCCAACTATAGTAACAAAGCTCGCGGTACATCAAGATCGTGCCAAATCAAAAACACAAGCGAGAGAGATCAAACACATAGCTACTGGTACATACCCTCAGCCCCGAGGGTGAATTACCCCCTCCTCGTCATGGAGGCCGGCGGGATGATGAAGATGGCCTCCGGTGATGGTTTGCCCCTCCGACAGGGTGCCAGAACAGGCTCCCGATTGGTTTTCGTGGCTATAGAGGCTTGCGGTGGCGGAACTTCTGACCTAGGATTCTTTTCGGAAGTTTCTATATTTATAAGAATTTTTTGCATAGGAAACAAGTCAGGAGGGTGCCCGAGGGGCCCACAAGCCCTCAGGGCATGCCCTGGAGGCTTGTGGTCTCCTCGGGACTCTTCTGGCCCAGCTCCAGTGCTTCGGGGTTCTCTTTTGGTCCATAAAAACACCGTAAATTTTCAGTCCATTCCGAGAACTTTTATTTCTGCACAAAAAAGGACACCATGGTAGTTCTGCTGAAAATAGCATCAGTCTGGGTTAGTTCTAATAAAATCATACCAAAACCATATACAATTGTTGCAAACATGGCATGAATACTTCATAAATTATAGATACATTGGAGACATTTCAAGGCCCAAAACACGAGTCTACAAGAATAAGTTGTGTAGCAGACATCATCGAGGTGTTGATGAAGATGAAAAATTTGTTGGAGTAGATCTCCATCACTGATGAGTGATATTTTTACACACATTTCAACCTTGTTGAAACCGAGATATTTCACCAAAAGAGAGATATTCGCTCCGATATTGCCACTAATGACTAACGAATGCAAAGGATTCCACAAATCATCTCTTTGATATTCTTTCCATGGGAATTGGCCTAAAAAGGGAAGATATCACGTGGGAGAAAGGAAAGGAAGGAAAATGGTGAAGGAACAAATCATCGGGAAGCGTCAGGAGGGGTCCAGAGAAAAAGACGGTGTTCCATGCGACCGCAACTGCTAGCATGAGCGATCATTTGGCATGGACACCGAGGTAGCTCGTCCACCTGAACAACTTTTATTAAGGCGACTCTGTCAAAATGTTAATAGAGGAGGCAAAAAAGAAGCGTTGAGCACAGCGACAACCCATTCATCATCATCTTCATCCACAAACCCTAACCACCACCATCTTCACCTCCATAGCCATCTCCATGACCATAGCCCTCTCTCATCTAGTTAATACTTGTGTTCTTTAATGATTTCTTCACGCGGTCTAATCTCCATGTGTGAGTAGTCCGGTAAGGTATGGGGTGAGGCATGAGCCTTGCGGCACCAGGTATTTGGTGAAGGATCAATGAAAGTCTTTGACACAACGTCTTGTATGTGTGAAATAAAATTGCATCGTGGAGTATCTCTTGTCTTGTCCGTGATCTACATCCCTATAGGTACACATGATCATGGAGATCGTGCACCGATGAGGCTAGGCGAAAGGGGACCGTAAAGTGTTATACCGAACACTGGTGACAGTAAGGTTTAGTAGGGTAACATGGATCATATCCTTAGGGATTCATAACGTGTAGTCATTCAACGCCCAAAGCTTTTTTCTGATATTATTATCTTAATTATCAAGGCAACCCCGTGAGATGGATAGGGCCTTTGTTAGGACAACTGACTCTTGATGGAGGACTCGTGCCGGTCAGGATGTTATTTGGACACATCTTCCATTCCAAACGAAGCAAGCACCTCTTGATGTGTGATTTCCCGGGCACAAACTAATACCATTTTTTATCCCAACACCAATACATGGTTGCAAGCATTAAGACCTTACCCCCATACCTTCTTTTTATTATAAGTGTTTGAGTTAATATTTGCTTGTTGATCCGGTCAAAAGCTGGATTTGAAACTTTGGCAAAAGCTTGCTAGAGACCATTGCTTCAAGGGAATCTTCCTCTCGTGGGTTTGATAATCCAGGGTCACCTCTAGGGAAATAGGTGCAGGATACTCTTTTTAGTTCTAATACCGGGTCAACAAAAAGGAGATATCAAGCCCTTTTTCTGGCATCATTGCTGGGGAGTGATACGTCTCCAACGTATCTATAATTTTTGATTGATCCATGCTATATTATCTACTGTTTTGGACTATATTGGGCTTTATTTTCCACTTTTATATTATTTTTGGGACTAACCTATTAAACGGAGGCCCAGCCCAAAATTGTTGTTTTTTTGCCTATTTCAGTGTTTCGAAGAAACGGAATATCAAACGGAGTCCAAACGGAATAAAATCTTCCGGAACATGATTTTCTCACCGAACATGATCCAGGAGACTTGGACCCTACTCCAAGGAACAAAAGAGGCGGTCACGAGGGTGGCCCCCCCTAGGGCGCGCCCCCTGCCTCGTGGGCCCCTCGTTGCTCCTCCGGCGTACTTCTTCCTCCTATATATACACACGTACCCCCAAACAATCAGAGAGGAGCCAAAAACCTAATTCCACCGCCGCAACTTTCTGTATCCACGAGGTCGCATCTTGGGGCCTGTTCCGAAGCTCCGCCGGAAGAGGGCCGTTGTCGGTGTCAAAACCGGCCGATCTCGGGTAGGGGGTCCCGAACTGTGCGCCTAGGCCGGATGGTAACAGGAGGCAGGGGACAGGAAGTTTTACCCAGGTTCGGGCCCTCTTGATGGAGGTAAAACCCTACATCCTGCTTGATTAATATTGATGGTATGGGTAGTACAGGAGTTGATCTACCATGAGATCAGAGAGGCTAAACCCTAGAAGCTAGCCTATGGTATGATTGTTGATGTGTATGTTATCCTACGGACTAGAACCCTCCGGTTTATATAGACATCGGATAGTGTTAGGGTTACATAGAGTCGGTTACAATGGTAGGAGATCTGAACATCCGTATCGCCAAGCTTGCCTTCCACGCCAAGGAAAATCCCTTCCAGACACGGGACGGAGTCTTCAATCTTGTATCTTCATAGCCCAGGACTCCCTCAGTAGCCCCTGAACCAGGCTTCAATGACGACGAGTCTGGCGCGCAGATTGTCTTCGGCATTGCAAGGCGGGTTCCTCCTCCAAGTACTTCATAGAAGATTTTGAACACAAAGATAGTGTCCGGCTCTGCAAAATAAGTTTCCACATATCGCCCTAGAGAGAATAATAATATTAACACAAATCTAATCTGCTGACGTATTCCGTGGTGCGACACGCCACGGCCAAGCCTTTATCCAAATCGTTTCATTATCCCACCTCAGCGTGTTATGTGAGGCACGTCTTGTCAAAGCAGAGATCGTGTCCCTTTATTCTGGGATTCTCATCAATACGGGTGTGGGTAACCCAACCGCGCCATTGATTACGGTGCTTGGAGATAAGCGAGTTTTACAAGGCTGGTGGGGACATGTTGTTGCGTCCACCTATATAAGGGGATAAGGATCCACCTTTTCACCCACGCCTTCTTCCTCCTTTGCCTATCCATTCTTGCGCACTCGAGCTCCAGCGCCCAAGTCCGCACTACCACCTCAACTTTCTCCAGTCATGTCTGGAGCGGGAGGCAAGTGGATGGTCTCCTCCGTCACGGAGGGATACATAAAAAAGTTGAGGAAGGCCGGATATCTGGCCAGCGACATCGTGCACCGACTCCCCGAGAAGGGGCAGATCATCCCCACTCCTAGGCCCCATGAGAGGGTGGTATTTCTCCCACATTTCCTCCGCGGACTGGGCTTCCCTCTGCATCCATTTGTCCGGGGGCTCATGTTCTACTATGGCCTGGATTTCCACGATCTGGCCCCGAACTTCGTCCTCAACATCTCGGCGTTTATCATCGTGTGTGAGGCGTTCCTCCGCATCCGCCCCCATTTCGGCCTATGGCTTAAGACTTTCAACGTCAAGCCAAAGGTGGTGCGCGACAGCTAGACGGAGTGCGGCGGCGCCATGGTTGGCAAGATGGCCAACGTCCTGTGGCTCGAGGGCTCCTTTGTGGAGACCCTGAAGGGGTGGCAATCAGGGTGGTTTTACATCACCGAGCCACGCGACACCGAATGGGTCGCACCCCCTGAGTTCCGATCCGGCCCCCCCACGCGGCTCACCTCCTGGAAGGAGACATGCCTGTCTTGGGGTAAAAAAGGAGAGCTGACCGGACTCCAAACATGCATCCAAACCCTGGTGGACAAGAAGCTCAAGCTTGTCAACGTAGTCCAGGTTATGCTTGTTCGCCTGATCCTCCCGTGTCAACGACGGGCCTTCAACCTTTGGGAATTCGACCCAGCGCAGCATCAAACTCTTAACAGGCTCTTCGACACGACGTACGAAGATGCCTGGAGGGTGCTTTTCAAGGGCGTCGAGGCTCCCGCATCCGCTGCCGAGGATCGCAGATTCAGTACTCAGCATCACGCTCATGCGGTAAGCTGTTTTTCTCCTTTTACAGGGTATCAGTTTTTCATAGTTTGACTCTATGATGGATCTGAGTTCCCTTATCTTGGATAGGATTGGGTGGTGACGTCCGGACAGATCAACTGTCCGGCTCCTCTGCCCGAAGGCCCAGCGGATGTTCGCTTGGCGAAGCTGCTGGTTCCGGCGCCCTATGTGGTGCCGGAGAAGAAGGCCACGAAAAGGGCCACGGGGACTCGAAAGAGTGCCCGACGCCAGGAGGTGTCAGATTCTTCATCCGACGGTCCCGAAGCGCCTTCCTCTCGTGAAGACGAGGAGGAAGAAGAAGAGACCTCTCCCCCTCCAGCAGGAGGAGAGAAGAAAAGGAAGGCCGCCCTCTCCGAGGAGGCCGGAGGGTCCAAGAAGGGGAAAACCCTTCCCCCAGACTGCTCCACCGACGCCGCCGACGACGAAGAGGAGTGGCAGCCCAGGGCCAAGCCCCTGGCAAAATCGTAAGTGTCCGGATACCGGGGTAGTTTATAGTATTTGTTTTTCGCACAGCTTTCCCTTATGTCGAATATGTTTATGCAGCCCACCCAAAGACCGGCTCGACGCATCGTCAAGCGGCTCACTGGACCCGTCGGAGGTGAACTCGCTTCCGACGGCTTCATCCCCCCGCCCTGCGGACGACACCGAAGTGTTGTCCCAACAGGTTCCAAGCCGGGAGGAGGTGGTCCTGGAGGTGCCGCAAGGCGACCTCCCGGACCCCAAGAGTAAAGGGGATGAAACCCCCCAGGGCTCCAAGTCCAGCTTAAGGCCGGACACAGCTCCGGAATCTTCAAGGGTTCCAGAGTCCGGTGGGCGACCTCCTTCCAAGAGGAGCAGGCCAACCGGAGGCGCCGGACAATATGTTGGAGGCGCTCCAAGGTGCCTCCATCGATGAGGTGCACCGCACTATTATGAGTGCGGTGATCCAGAAGGTTCAGTCCGCTAAAAGCGGACTGACTGAAGCTTGTACAAGCCTTTTAACAGGCTTTGAGGTAAGTAAAGAATGTTCACATAATGTTACCGCATAGACAGTAGCCCCTGATGCTCTGTTGGGCGTTCGGGAAGAAAAGCCGAATAGAGGATCAAAGAATTCGCAGGAGTCTAACAAAAGGAGTCAATATGCATATGCAGGCTTCTCTGCTAGCGTCCACCGCACTGACTGCGTAAGTGGACGTGCTGAAGCAGAGCCTCGAGAAGTCCGAGCAAGAGCTCAGGCGTGCCAAGAAGCAGCTCGAGGAGAAGGAAGGTAAGCAATTCCCTGTTTGAATATGTATATAAAAAAGGTGCAATTGCAAAAAATGACAGGATTGATATGGCTATTGCAGGGGCCACGTCTGAGGTGGCGATCCTTAAGCAAGTGCTGCTTGAGGCCAAGAAGAGTGCGGCCGTGGAGCGCACCGAGCGGGAGAGGTATGAGGCTGAGGTTGGCAAGGTGCGGCAAGAGCTCCAGGTTCTCATGAAGAAACATGAGTTTGGAGCTTGACTCGAAGACGCGAGCGTCCGAGCTCGCGGCAGCTATAGAAAATGCCAAGTCTGCCAAGGCCGAGTCCCAGAAGACCCTCCAGGAGTTGGATGAGGTGAAGAAGATTGCGGCGGGTAAGGCATTCTTTATGCAAAGCAAACACATAAACGTGAGTTACCTGTTACTTACCCGAATCCGGAGCTCTCTAGGAGCGTTCGCAGATCTTCCCCGGAGTGTATCTGATGCCACCGCATTCTATCGAGCCGAGGAGGGCAGCTCGACGGAGAAGGTGTTCTGGTCTTAGTATGCTGAGGCTGGACACCCCGTGCCCCTGAGCGACCAGCTAAAGCAACTGGTCGGGCTCCACAAGGCGGCCGAACAGGCCATGAAGGGCCTCCTAGTTTGGCTGTGGCCTGGAGAGGCTCTGCCAGGGAGCTATCTCGGGCTGGTGTGGCGGCTGGTGGAGGCCTGTCTGAGGCTTGAAGACATCAAGCGCTCCGTCTGCATTGAAGGTGCCCGTAGGGCCCTTGCCCGTGCTAAGGTGCACTGGGGCAAGCTGGATGCGGAGAAGCTTGTGAAGGACGGGCCACCGCCGGGGAAGGAGCATCGCAAGCCCGAGAATTATTATAAGGATGTTCTGAAGGGTGCCCGCCTTGTTGCGGATGAATGTACCAAGGATGTATTTTTTGAGTAAAACTCGCTCGTGTTATCTTGTGCGCTGAAAACTTGTTCATATGCGCTAAGCAATGCTGCTTGAATTTAAAATATTACCTTTTGTGCGGCTGTTTATCAATACTGAGAGATGGCGAGTCGTCGGCTTCTGCCCCCATGCTGCTAGTGCTGGGGTGTTCGGGGATAAACATGGGCGCTCTTTTTTCCATATTTGGGTCCTTCAAGGAAGGCGCTCAGCCCAACGAATGAGGCAATCGGACTATAATGCGTGAACACTATCACTTAGCCATAGAATTATATAATTTTAAATTTCGGTGAAGCCCCTAGTATTCGGAAGACCGATTTCGGGGCGCTATCCACGCCTTGGCTGGACAGAGCCGACTCGTCGCCCAAAGCGGCATAAGTCTTTAGGGACTCGAAAAAACCTCTCGAACAGCGACCAGCTCTCGCTTCATCATGACAGTCAGTTTTAGCTTTCTCCACTGAGGTGCTCGGCCCAGCTCAACTGGGGCACAATCGCAGTGGTTCTCCTAGTGCTACCTTAGCCGATATAGCGGAACGTAAGGCACCAAAACATAGGAGCCGGGCAAACCCAACTATTGACCCAAGACATGATTCGGAGCCGATGCATATAATGCTATAAGTTCGGGGTGCTGCACTTGTTAAAGTGTTCGGACTTCTCACACCATGCTGAGGGGTACTGAAGCCCCTGGCATATTTTGGCCATACCAAAGTGTACGGGTGCAACATGTCATTAAGGAACATATATATATATAAGGTAATGCAAAAAATAGACAAAAGCTATGCATTGTTCATTAAAATAGCTGCGATCAAAGAAGAACGATACAAGTGATGTGATAAACGAAAAGTTGGACTATTTAACATGTCTGCTTCAGGGGCAAGCTGCGGGGTAGTATGTGAAACGGGTATACTGCTCGTGATAGAGACCACCTGGGATTTCCGTAATGCGGCATGGCTTGTCTGCTTCCCTGGTCCTTGCATCGTTTGTGCGGCAATTGAACTGCCGAACAAGCCTTCCGAAGAGTAGAGTCCTGGAAGTAAGAGAAAAGTGTAAAAAAAAAGTCGGCAGCCCCTGGTGCGGTTTAAGCCGTGTTTTGGGCGTGCCGTGATGGTGCCCCTCCCCCTATGCCCATGGTATTTATAGGGCGTAGTTATGTACGCGAAGTACTGGCGTCGCCTTTTTGCAGGGGTTGGGATTGGGCCGCATTGCTACGCCTGCTCGGAACGTGCCAGGCGGTCTTGTTGTAGGTTACTCCGGGCGCGCTTGACTGTGTACGGACGTTTAATGGCCGGACTGGAGAACTGCCTGGAAAGGCTGCTTTGTACTTCCGCTGCAAGGGCCGCCGTGTGCTCCTCCGTTCGGAGGGAGCGTTCGGTGTTTCCATTGACCGTAATTACTCCTCGAGGGCCTGGCATTTTGAGCTTAAGGTATGCATAGTGCGGGACCGCATTGAACTTGGCGAATGCGGTTCGCCCGAGTAGTGCATGGTAGCCACTGCGAAACGGGACTATGTCGAAGATTAACTCCTCGCTTCGGAAATTATCTAGGGATCCGAAGACCACTTCAAGTGTGACTGAGCCTGTACAGCTGGCCTCTGCACCTGGTATTACGCCTTTAAAGGTCATTTTGGTGGGCTTAATCCTTGAGGGATCTATGCCCATTTTCCGCACTGTATCCTGGTAAAGCAGGTTCAGGCTACTGCCGCCGTCCATAAGGACTCTAGTAAGATGAAATCCGTCAATAATTGGGTCGAGAACCAATGCGGTGAATCCGCCATGACGGATGCTAGTGGGATGGTCTCTTCGATCAAAGGTGATCGGGCAGGAGGGCCATGGGTTGAACTTTGGGGCGACTGGCTCTACCGCGTATACATCCCTTAACGCACGCTTCCGCTCCCTCTTGGGGACGTGGGTGGCGTATATCATGTTCAACGTCCGCACTTGTGGGGGAAAACCCTTCTGTCCATTGTTGTTCGGCGGCCGGGGCTCCTCATCGTCATCGCTATGCAACCCCTTGTCTTCATTGTCGGTGCTTAATCTGCCTGCCTTCTTGAACACCCAACAGTCCCTGTTGGTGTGATTGGCTGGCTTTTCGGGGGTGCCATGTATTTGGCACAAGCGGTCGAGTATTCGATCCAAGCTGGACGGGCCCCTGGGATTCCTTTTGAATGATTTTTTCCGCTGACCGGATTTAGAGCCTCTAAATCCGGCATTAACTGTTGTATCCTTAGCATTGTCGCCATTGATGCGGCGCTTCTGTTGGTTGCGACGCGACCTGCCACTAATGTCCCTGGTGTCCGAACGACCAGGGTTCTTGGTCATATTGTTGCTTCGAGCGAGCCAGCTGTCTTGTCCTAGGTGCCGAGCAAGCCACTCGTCACGGATATTATGGTTGAAGGCTGCTAAGGCCTCTGTGTCCGGACAGTCGAGTATTTGATTTTTCTTTGTTAGGAACCGTGTCCAGAATTGCCTGGCCGATTCGTCTGGCTGCTGAATTAGGTGGCTTAGGTCGTCAGCGTCTGGGGGTCGCACATAAGTGCCCTGGAAATTGTCGAGGAATGCGGCTTCCAGGTCCTCCCAACAGCTGATTGACCCTGTTGGCAGGCTGTTAAGCCACTGCCGAGCTGGTCCTTTAAGCTTGAGTGGGAGGTATTTGATGCCGTGGAAATCATCGCCGCGGGCCATGTGGATATGAAGGAGATAATCCTCGATCCATACCGCAGGATCTGTTTGAGCTATCATATGATTCGATGTTTACGGGTTTGAAACCCTCGGGGATTTGATGATCCATTATTTCGTTTGTGAAGCACAATGGGTGTGCGGTGCCTCTGTATCGGGCGATATCATGACGTAGCTCCAATGAGCTTTATCTACTGTGTTCGGCCCAGCCGAATCTGTGGCCGGCGTGACGGTTGTCGTCTCGAGCCATGGGGTGCCTACGCGATCTGTAGATCGATCTTGTTTGCCTTGTCTTGTCCTCCAACATGTCTCGTAGGTTCGGCATATTCCCGTGCCTTGGTACGGGGTGCGGATTGGGTGGAGGGCCATGAGGCCTCTCTGTCGCGACCACGAGGTGGCATGTCGGCCGCGTCGAGTGCTTCCTCCTCTAATCGGGGTAGCAACCTGCGCTTCGGGTAGCACTTGGAGGGGCGTTCGGGTTTATGCTCTTCGGCCGCAAGGACTTCAGTCCATCTATCGACTAGCCGATCTTGATCAGCTTTAAGCTGTTGCTGTTTTTTCTTGAGGCTTCTTGTCGTGGCCATAAGCCTGCGTTGAAAACGCTCTTGTTCGACGGGATCCTCTGGCACGGTGAATTCGTCGTCGTCGAGGCTTGCCTCGTCTTCGGAGGGAGGCATACAATTATTGTCCTCGACCTCTCTGTCGGCCGCTCTCTCATGAGGGCTGGTTTCTCCATCCTCATGTGTTAAATCTTGCTCGGGGGGATGTTCTTTGGCGCTTTCCGGGGTATTATTATCTCCCGTGCTAGAATCGCCGTTTTTGTGTTGGCAGGATTTTGAGCGGCACCGCTGACGCCGGCGCTTTTGCTGTTTCTTGGAGGGGTCATCCTCCACTGTTCCATCGCCCTCTCCCTCTTTTGGGGTGTCCACCATGTATATGTCATATGACGAGGTGGCTTTCCAGGGCCTAGTGGGCGCTGGTTCTTCATCGTCTCCTTCATCGGTGTCCATACCGTCGATGTCTTCGGAGTCGAAGTCGAGCATGTCGGTTAAGTTGTCGATAGTGGCTACAAAGTGGGTGGTGGGTGGGTTTTGAATTTCTTCATCGTCCGTACCCCAACCTTGCTGACCGTAGTCCGGCCAGGGCTCTCCTGTCAAAGAGAGAGACTTCACTGATCTCAGAATATCGCCGAAAGGCGAGTGCTGAAAGACGTCCGCGGTCGTGAACTCCATGATCGACGCCCAATCGGATTTGCTCGGCAGGGGCGCGGAGAGTTCGGAGACCGGAGAAGAATCCGGCTCCATGAAGTCACGAGTCTTGCAGAGTACGGGGCTGGTGTTCGGCTCAACCGCCGTTGGGATCGCGGCCCTCGAGGTGACGTCCAATCGTCTGTCCTCGATCGACGCGGCTGGCTCCGGACTAGGGGTCGGAGCCGATGTGGGTGCGGCCTCCAGGGCTCTGTTCGGTGGCAGAGCTAGATCATGCTCGTCGTGACAGAGCGGCGCGCTCGGCAGTGGTTCGAATCCGTCGAAGATCAAGTCCCCGCGGATGTTAGCCGTGTAGTTTAAACTTCCGAATCTGACCTGACGGCCAGGGGCGTAGCTTTCGATCTGCTCTAGATGGCCAAGTGAATCGGCCCGCAGTGCAAAGCCGCCAAAGATGAAGATCTATCCAGGGAGGAAGGTCTCACCCTGGACTGCATCGCCATTGATGATCGTAGGAGCCATCGGGCCTGATGGCGACGGCACAGAGGAACTCTCAATGAAAGCACCAATGTCGGTGTCAAAACCGGCGGATCTCGGGTAGGGGGTCCCGAACTGTGCGTCTAGGCCGGATGGTAACAGGAGGCAGGGACACGAAATTTTACCCAGGTTCGGGCCCTCTTGATGGAGGTAAAACCCTACATCTTGCTTGATTAATATTGATGGTATGGGTAGTACAAGAGTTGATCTACCACGAGATCAGAGAGGCTAAACCCTAGAAGCTAGCCTATGGTATGATTGTTGATGTGTATGTTGTCCTACGGACTAGAACCCTCTGGTTTATATAGACACCGGATAGGGTTAGGGTTACATAGAGTCGGTTACAATGGTAGGAGATCTGAACATCCGTATCGCCAATCTTGCCTTCCACGCCAAGGAAAATCCCTTCCAGACACATGACGGAGTCTTCAATCATGTATCTTCATAGCCCAGGAGTCGAGGGAAGGTATAGTTCGGCTATCCGAACACCCCCTAATCCAGGACTCCCTCAGCCGTCATCACGGAGGGCTTCTACATCATCCTAGCCCCTCCGATGAAGTGTGAGTAGTTTACCTCAGACCTTCGGGTCCATAGTTAGTAGCTAGATGGCTTCTTCTCTCTCTTTGAATCTCAATACAAAGTTCTCCCCCTCTCTCGTGGAGATCTATTCGATGTAATCTTCTTTTTGCGGTGTGTTTGTTGAGACTGATGAATTGTGGGTTTATGATCAAGTCTATCTATGAATAATATTTGAATCTTCTCTGAATTCTTTTATGTATGATTGGTTATCTTTGCAAGTCTCTTCGAATTATCCGTTTGGTTTGGCCAACTAGATTGGTAGTTCTTGCCATGGGAGAAGTGCTTAGCTTTGGGTTCGATCTTACGGTGTCCTTACCCAGTGACAGAAGGGGCAGCAAGGCACGTATTGTATCATTGCCATCGAGGATAACAAGATGGGGTTTATTTCATATTGCATGATTTTATCTCTCTACATCATGTCATCTTTCTTAAGGAGTTACTCTGTTTTTAACTTAATACTCTAGATGCATGCTGGATAGCGGTCGATGAGTGGAGTAATAGTAGTAGATGCAGAATCGTTTCGGTCTACTTGTCATGGACGTGATGCCTATATACATGATCATGCCTAGATATTCTCATAATTATGCTCAATTCTATCAATTGCTCAACAGTAATTTTTTCACCCACCGTAGAATACTTATGCTTGACAACCCCTAATCACGTTGGTCGCGAGTAGCTACCGTTTTGTGCAGGTACGAGGGACTTGAGCGTGGCCTCCTACTGGATTGATACCTTGGTTCTCAAAAACTGAGGGAAATACTTACGCTGCTCTGCTGCATCATCCCTTCCTCTTCGGGGAAAACCAACGCAAGCTCAAGACGTAGCAAGAAGGATTTCTGGCACCGTTGCCGGGGAGTCTACGCAAAAAGTCAATATACCAAGTACCCATCACAATCCCTATCTCTCGCATTACATTATTTGCCATTTGCCTCTCGTTTTCCTCTCCCCCCAATTCACCCTTGCCGTTTTATTTGCCCTCTCTCTCTCTATCCTCCCTCTCTATTTGCCTTTTTGTTTGCTAGTGTGCTAGTTTGTTTGCGTGCCGTCATGGCTAGTCTCATTTCTTCTTTGTTGTCTCCCGAGAGTGAAGTTCTAAATTTTAAACAAAGGGAGGGGGGAAATCTAAAAGATGCTTTGTATAGAATTTGCAATGCTCAAAATAGATCTACCAGAAAACAATCTACCTTAGTTCTTCTCCGCAATTTTTATGTAGGTATTAATCCTTGGAATAGATATATCCTTGATACCATTACCGGAGGGAACTTCTTGGGTAGCCATACTTTTGATTCTTATAATGCTATGTTAGATTTATTTGGCTCACCACCTCTTTCGGTTAATGGAACCATGTTAACTTTGGAGCATGTTATGCAAAGACTTGAAATTATTGAAAATAAAGTTGCTACTATTGAATCAATTGAAAATCTAGATAAAAAGATCCACAATCAAATTACTCAATATGGATCTAAGGTAGGAATGACTTTGAAATATATTAAGGAAAAGGAACCCATAGTTAATGAGAAGATGAACTTAGATTCTACTAGAATTGATAAACTTGAGGGTATCATTACAAATTTGGGAACCGCTTTTTATTCGGTAAAGAATACTCCTAGTCCTCCTACTAAAATTGCCAAGCTTATGTATGTCCCTAAAAATAAGGGTGAATCATCTAGTAAGGAAACTGCGGATCTTAAATCTATAAGTATTCATCCCAATCTTTTTGTTATCATTAAGGAACCATTTATTGCAAATGAATTTTTCGATCTTGTGCCTAAAAGTTTGATAATTAATAAAAATAAAGAAATTCCTAAAGATGGTATATGCCTAATTGAAGGATTGCCTACCAAAGATGGCAATACCTAGATCTATTCTCGCTTCTTATGCCTAGCTAGGGGCGTTAAACGATAGCGCTTGTTGGGAGGCAACCCAATTTTATTTTTATTCCTTGCTATTTGCTCCTGTTTAGTAATAAATAAATTATTTAGCCTCTATTTAGGTTGTGTTTTTTGTGTCTAATTAGTGTTTGTGCCAAGTAGAACCGTTGGGAAGACTTGGGGAAAGTCTTGTTGAACTTGCTGTAAAAAACAGAAACTTTAGCGCTCACGAGAACTGCTGTCATTTTTATTTGAAGAGTGATATTTAGTTAATTATTTTTGAAGATGATTAATAGATAAATTCCTCACGTCCAGAAATTTATTTTAGAATTTTTGGGGTTCCAGATCTTGCTCTAGCTACAGATTACTACAGACCGTTCTGTTTTTGACAGATTCTGTTTTTCGTGTGTTGTTTGCTTATTTTGATGAATCTATGGCTAGTAAGATAGTTTATAATCCATAGAGAAGTTGGAATAAAGTAGGTTTAACACAAATATAAATAAATAATGAGTTCATTACAGTACCTTGAAGTGGTCTTTTGTTTTCTTTCGCTAACGGAGCTCACGAGTTTTCTATTTTAAGTTTTGTGTTGTGAAGTTTTCAAGTTTTGGGTGAATTTTTTTGATGGATCATGGAACAAGGAGTGGCAAGAGCCTAAGCTTGGGGATGCCCATGGCACCCCCAAGATAATACAAGGATACCAAAAAGTTAAAGCTTGGGGATGCCCCGGAAGGCATCTCCTCTTTTCGTCCACTTTCATCGGTAATTTACTTGGAGCTATATTTTTATTCACCAACATGATATGTGTTTTGCCTGGAGCGTCTTGTATTATTTGTGTCTTTGTTTGCTAGTATACCACAATCATCCTTGCTGTACACACCTTTTGAGAGAGCCATACATGAATTAAAATTTGATAGAATACTCTATGTGCTTCACTTATATCTTTTGAGCTAGATAATTTTGCTCTATGTGCTTCACTTATATCTTTTGAGCTAGATAATTTTGCTCTTTGTCCTTCACTTATATCTTTTGAGCTAGATAATTTTGCTCTATGTGCTTCACTTAGATCTTTTAGAGCACGGTGGTGGATTCGTTTTAAAGAAACTATTGATCTCTCATGCTTCACTTAAATTAATTTGAGAGTCTCTTAATAGCATGGTAATTTGCCTAATAATAATATGCTTGGTATTCAAGATTTGTGAAACTTTCTTTTGAGTGTGTTGAATACTAAGAAAAGATTGAAGCATGATAATTGTTTTGAGATATGGAGGTGATAATATTAAAGTCGTGCTAGTTGAGTAGTTGTGAATTTAAAGAATACTTGTGTTGAAGTTTGTGATTCCCGTAGCATGCACGTATGGTGAACCGTTATGTGATGAAGTCGGAGCATGATTTATTTATTGATTGTCTTCCTTATGAGTGGCGGTCCGGGACGAGCGATGGTCTTTTCCTACCAATCTATCCCCCTAGGAGCATGTGCGTAGTACTTTGCTTTGATAACTTCTAGATTTTTGCAATAAGTATATGAGTTCTTTATGAGTAATGTTGAGTCCATGGATTATACGCAGTCACACCCTTTCACCCTTGCTAGCCTCTCTAATACCGGGCACCTTTCGCCGGTATCATACACCTACCATATACCTTCCTCAAAACAGCCACCATACCAACCTATTATGGTATTTCCATAGTCATTCCGAGATATATTGCCATGCAACTTTCCACCATCTAGTTCATCATGACACATCCATCATTGTCATATTGCATATCCCAGTACACCGCCAAATGCATTCACATAGAGTCATATTTTGTTCTAAGTATCAAGTTGTAATTGTTGAGTTGTAAGAAAAATAAAAGTGTGATGATCATCATTATTAGAGCATTGTCCCAGTGAGGAAAGAATGATGGAGACTATGATTCCCCCACAAGTCGGGATGAGACTCCGGATGAAAAAAAAGAGGCCAAAGAAGCCCCAAAAAAGAGAAAGGCCATAAAAAAGAGAAAGGCCATATAAAAAATGAGAGAAAAAGAGAGAAAGGACAATGTTACTATCCTTTTACCACACTTGTGCTTCAAAGTAGCACCATGATCTTCATAGTAGAGAGTCTCTCATGTTATCACTTTCATATACTAGTGGGAATCTTTCATTATAGAACTTGGCTTGTATATTCCAATGATGGGCTTCCTCAAATTGCCCTAGGTCTTCATGAGCAAGCAAGTTGGATGCACACCCACTAGTTTCTTTTGTTGAGCTTTCATATATTTATAGCTCTAGTGCATCCGTTGCATGGCAATCCCTACTCACTCACATTGATATCTATTAATGGGCATCTCCATAGCCCGTTGATACGCCTAGTTGATGTGAGACTATCTTCTCCCTTTTTTGTCTTCTCCACAACCACCATTCTATTCCACCTATAGTGCTATATCCATGGCTCACGCTCATGTATTGCGTGAAGATTGAAAAAGTTTTGAAAAAGTTAGAGTATAAAACAATTGCTTAGCTTGTCATCGGGGTTGTGCATGATTTAAATACTTTGTGTGGGGAAGATGGAGCATAGCCAGACTATATGATTTTGTAGGGATAACTTTCTTTAGCCATGTTATTTTGAGAAGACATAATTGCTTTGTTAGTATGCTTGAAGTATTATTATTTTCTATGTCAATATAAACCTTTGTCTTGAATCTTTCTAATCTGAATATTCATACCACAATTAAGAAGATTTGCATTGAAATTATGCCAAGTAGCACTCCGCATCAAAAATTCTCTTTTTATCATTTACCTACTCGAGGACGAGCATGAATTAAGCTTGGGGATGCCTGATACGTCTCCAACGTATCTATAATTTTTGATTGCTCCATGCTATATTATCTACTGTTTTGGACTATATTATGCTTTATTTTCCATTTTTATATTATTTTTGGGACTAACCTATTAACTGGAGGCCCAGCCCAGAATTGCTGTTTTTACCTATTTCAGTGTTTCGAAGAAACAGAATATCAAACGGAGTCCAAACGGAATAAAATCTTCGGGAACGTGATTTTCTCACCGAACGTGATCCTGGAGACTTGGACCCTGCTCCAAGCAACAAAAGAGGCGGTCACGAGGGTGGGGGCGCCCCTCTAGGGCACGCCCCTGCCTCGTGGGCCCCTCGTTGCTCCTCCGGCGTACTTCTTCCTCCTATATATACACACATACCCCCAAACGATCAAAGAGGAGCCAAAAACCTAATTCCATCGCCGCAACTTTCTGTATCCACGAGATCCCATATTGGGGCCTGCTCCGGAGCTCCGCCGGAAGAGGACCATCATCGCGGAGGGCTTCTACATCATCCTAGCCCCTCCGATGAAGTGTGAGTAGTTTACCTCAGACCTTCGGGTCCATAGTTAGTAGCTAGATGGCTTCTTCTCTCTCTTTGAATCTCAATACAAAGTTCTCCCCCTCTCTCGTGGAGATCTATTCGATGTAATCTTCTTTTTGCGGTGTGTTTGTTGAGACCGATGAATTGTGGGTTTATGATCAAGTCTATCTATGAATAATATTTGAATCTTCTCTGAATTCTTTTATGTATGATTGGTTATCTTTGCAAGTCTCTTCGAATTATCCGTTTGGTTTGGCCAACTAGATTGGTAGTTCTTGCCATGGGAGAAGTGCTTAGCTTTGGGTTCGATCTTGCGGTGTCCTTACCCAGTGACAGAAGGGACAGCAAGGCACGTATTGTATCGTTGCCATCGAGGATAACAAGATGGAGTTTATTTCATATTGCATGAATTTATCTCTCTACATCATGTCATCTTGCTTAAGGTGTTACTCTGTTTTTAACTTAATACTCTAGATGCATGCTGGATAGCGGTCGATGAATGGAGTAATAGTAGTAGATGCAGAATCGTTTCGGTCTACTTGTCATGGACGTGATGCCTATATACATGATCATGCCTAGATATTCTCATAATTATGCTCAATTCTATCAATTGCTCAACAGTAATTTGTTCACCCACCGCAGAATACTTATGCTCTTGAGAGAAGCCACTAGTGAAACCTATGGCCCCCGGGTCTATTCTCATCATACCAATCTCCATCACTTTAATACTGTTTTGCTATTTACTTTGCCTTTACTTTTTACCTTGCATCTTTATATCAAAAATACCAAAAATATTCTATCTATCAGATCTCACTCTCGTAAGTGACCGTGAAGGGCTTAACAACCCCTAATCGCGTTGGTCGCGAGTAGCTATCGTTTTGTGCAGGTACGAGGGACTTGAGCGTGGCCTCCTACTGGATTGATACCTTGGTTCTCAAAAACTGAGGGAAATACTTACGCTGCTCTGCTGCATCATCCCTTCCTCTTCGGGGAAAACCAACGCAAGCTCAAGACGTAGCAAGAAGGATTTCTGGCACCGTTGCCGGGGAGTCTACGCAAAAAGTCAATATACCAAGTACCCATCACAATCCCTATCTCTCGCATTACATTATTTGCCATTTGCCTCTCGTTTTCCTCTCCCCCCAATTCACCCTTGCCGTTTTATTTGCCCTCTCTCTCTCTATCCTCCCTCTCTATTTGCCTTTTTGTTTGCTAGTGTGCTAGTTTGTTTGCGTGCCGTCATGGCTAGTCTCATTTCTTCTTTGTTGTCTCCCGAGAGTGAAGTTCTAAATTTTAAACAAAGGGAGGGGGAATCTAAAAGATGCTTGGTATAGAATTTGCAATGCTCAAAATAGATCTACCAGAAAACAATCTACCTTAGTTCTTCTCCGCAATTTTTATGTAGGTATTAATCCTTGGAATAGATATATCCTCGATACCATTACCGGAGGGAACTTCTTGGGTAGCCATACTTTTGATTCTTATAATGCTATGTTAGATTTATTTGGCTCACCACCTCTTTCGGTTAATGGAACCATGTTAACTTTGGAGCATGTTATGCAAAGACTTGAAATTATTGAAAATAAAGTTGCTACTATTGAATCAATTGAAAATCTAGATAAAAAGATCCACAATCAAATTACTCAATATGGATCTAAGGTAGGAATGACTTTGAAATATATTAAGGAAAAGGAACCCATAGTTAATGAGAAGATGAACTTAGATTCTACTAGAATTGATAAACTTGAGGGTATCATTACAAATTTGGGAACCGCTTTTTATTCGGTAAAGAATACTCCTAGTCCTCCTACTAAAATTGCCAAGCTTATGTATGTCCCTAAAAATAAGGGTGAATCATCTAGTAAGGAAACTGCGGATCTTAAATCTATAAGTATTCATCCCAATCTTTTTGTTATCATTAAGGAACCATTTATTGCAAATGAATTTTTCGATCTTGTGCCTAAAAGTTTGATAATTAACAAAAAGAAAGAAATTCCTAAAGATGGTATATGCCTAATTGAAGGATTGCCTACCAAAGATGGCAATACCTAGACCTATTCTCGCTTGTTATGCCTAGCTAGGGGCGTTAAACGATAGCGCTTTTTATTTTTATTCCTTGCTATTTGCTCCTGTTTAGTAATAAATAAATTATTTAGCCTCTATTTAGGTTGTGTTTTTTGTGTTTAATTAGTGTTTGTGCCAAGTAGAACCGTTGGGAAGACTTGGAGAAAGTCTTGTTGAACTTGCTGTAAAAAACAGAAACTTTAGCGCTCACGAGAACTGCTGTCATTTTTATTTGAAGAGTGATATTTAGTTAATTATTTTTGAAGATGATTAATAGATAAATTCCTCACGTCCAGAAATTTATTTTAGAATTTTTGGGGTTCCAGATCTTGCTCTAGCTACAGATTACTACAGACCGTTCTGTTTTTGACAGATTCTGTTTTTCGTGTGTTGTTTGCTTATTTTGATGAATCTATGGCTAGTAAAATAGTTTATAATCCATAGAGAAGTTGTAATACAGTAGGTTTAACACCAATATAAATAAAGAATGAGTTCATTACAGTACCTTGAAGTGGTCTTTTGTTTTCTTTCGCTAACGGAGCTCACGAGTTTTCTATTTTAAGTTTTATGTTGTGAAGTTTTCAAGTTTTGGGTGAATTTTTTTTATGGATCATGGAACAAGGAGTGGCAAGAGCCTAAGCTTGGGGATGCCCATGGCACCCCCAAGATAATACAAGGATACCAAAAAGTTAAAGCTTGGGGATGCCCCGGAAGGCATCTCCTCTTTTCGTCCACTTTCATCGGTAATTTACTTGGAGCTATATTTTTATTCACCAACATGATATGTGTTTTGCCTGGAGCGTCTTGTATTATTTGTGTCTTTGTTTGCTAGTATACCACAATCATCCTTGCTGTACACACCTTTTGAGAGAGCCATACATGAATTAAAATTTGATAGAATACTCTATGTGCTTCACTTATATCTTTTGAGCTAGATAATTTTGCTCTATGTGCTTCACTTATATCTTTTGAGCTAGATAATTTTGCTCTTTGTCCTTCACTTATATCTTTTGAGATAGATAATTTTGCTCTATGTGCTTCACTTAGATCTTTTAGAGCACGGTGGTGGATTCGTTTTAAAGAAACTATTGATCTCTCATGCTTCACTTAAATTAATTTGAGAGTCTCTTAATAGCATGGTAATTTGCCTAATAATAATATGCTTGGTATTCAAGATTTGTGAAACTTTCTTTTGAGTGTGTTGAATACTAAGAAAAGATTGAAGCATGATAATTGTTTTGAGATATGGAGGTGATAATATTAAAGTCGTGCTAGTTGAGTAGTTGTGAATTTAAAGAATACTTGTGTTGAAGTTTGTGATTCCCGTAGCATGCACGTATGGTGAACCGTTATGTGATGAAGTCGGAGCATGATTTATTTATTGATTGTCTTCCTTATGAGTGGCGGTCCGGGACGAGCGATGGTCTTTTCCTACCAATCTATCCCCCTAGGAGCATGTGCGTAGTACTTTGCTTTGATAACTTCTAGATTTTTGCAATAAGTATATGAGTTCTTTATGACTAATGTTGAGTCCATAGATTATACGCACTCACACCCTTTCACCCTTGCTAGCCTCTCTAATACCGGGCACCTTTCGCCGGTATCATACACCTACCATATACCTTCCTCAAAACAGCCACCATACCTACCTATTATGGTATTTCCATAGCCATTCCGAGATATATTGCCATGCAACTTTCCACCATCTAGTTCATCATGACACATCCATCATTGTCATATTGCATATCCCAGTACACCGCCAGATGCATTCACATAGAGTCATATTTTGTTCTAAGTATCGAGTTGTAATTGTTGAGTTGTAAGAAAAATAAAAGTGTGATGATCATCATTATTAGAGCATTGTCCCAGTGAGGAAAGAATGATGGAGACTATGATTCCCCCACAAGTCGGGATGAGACTCCGGATGAAAAAAAAAGAGGCCAAAGAAGCCCCAAAAAAGAGAAAGGCCATAAAAAATAGAAAGGCCATATAAAAAATGAGAGAAAAAGAGAGAAAGGACAATGTTACTATCCTTTTACCACACTTGTGCTTCAAAGTAGCACCATGATCTTCATAGTAGAGAGTCTCTCATGTTATCACTTTCATATACTAGTGGGAATCTTTCATTATAGAACTTGGCTTGTATATTCCAATGATGGGCTTCCTCAAATTGCCCTAGGTCTTCATGAGCAAGCAAGTTGGATGCACACCCACTAGTTTCTTTGTTGAGCTTTCATATATTTATAGCTCTAGTGCATCCGTTGCATGGCAATCCCTACTCACTCACATTGATATCTATTAATGGGCATCTCCATAGCCCGTTGATACGCCTAGTTGATGTGAGACTATCTTCTCCCTTTTTGTCTTCTCCACAACCACCATTCTATTCCACCTATAGTGCTATATCCATGGCTCACGCTCATGTATTGCGTGAAGATTGAAAAAGTTTTGAAAAAGTTAGAGTATGAAACAATTGCTTGGCTTGTCATCGGGGTTGTGCATGATTTAAATACTTTGTGTGGGGAAGATGGAGCATAGCCAGACTATATGATTTTGTAGGGATAACTTTCTTTAGCCATGTTATTTTGAGAAGACATAATTGCTTTGTTAGTATGCTTGAAGTATTATTATTTTCTATGTCA